>NC_063992.1:3343333-3646363 GCF_932276165.1 Plutella xylostella | reverse complement strand
ATACAATGCAACGAGATGTGTACCGGTCAACTTGCAACAAGCGACTGATAAGGTACACCGGATGTGGAAAGGTTTTATAGCGGGATCAGGTAGCGCAAGGCGTGGATTCCTAATGAGGTAATTAACACTGACGGGCAATTAAAATGCGTCATTAAATCTGCGCTTAGTTTTTTTTTATGGTATTGATCTTAATTGAAAGCCTAATTCTTCAGCTTTCGAATGACATATCACTTTTATATTTACCATTTATCGTTTTAGGAAAATCAATGTATATGTGCGCCGTGAAGGCTTGAGTCGATTTGGTTGCTCGCGAGTGTAATATGATATTCTTGTTATAGACAAAATTGGTTTGTTGTATACAGCCAGTACCTTTTTGGCTGAATGCCAAATGTTTTTCTTATCGGAGCGTTAAGATACTAGGCTGAAACAATATCCTTGTTTATCTCTTCATAAAAGTAATAAAACGAGAGCATGAGTTTCGGAGTATGCTGCAAGAATGTTATTAGTTTTTACGATCAAGAAATTTCACCGTTATGCAAAATGTGTGTGTATAAAAGCTTACGGCAACATCATAATTTATAAGAAAAATACTTTTCGTACACCTACGGGTGAGAATTGAATCGATATAGCGTAAATTATGCAAATGCTCAAAGTAAAAGAAACCTTCAGATATATTTTTATCGATATTCGTGTGAAAAAATGGATTGGGGCAAGTGTGCGGCTGTTCCAGGCTTATTAGAAGTTGGCCCGTACCACAACCAGACAATTTCCTTTGAGCTCATTTAATAAATGAAAAAGTGTTTTGTGAGAGCTTTTCTGGGCTGAACAATACAAAACAAACCGTACAATTTGTTATGGGCTAGAAAAAAAACAAAATATGATTGCAAAATAAATGAAAATGAACTTTTTTGTGTGTACCTACGATTGCTTATTTTGGGTTCCCTACGAGTCTTCGAAACAATTTTTTTCGAATATGCATACATCGACAACCTTAAACCGAAGCTTTCATAGTGCGATGGCTTGTTTCTTCGAAGGTTTTTTTGTTCGACGTATCTTAACACCGAACATCTAACTACGGCATATTGTTTCTCCAACGTTTATTTGTCCGATGTAACGATACTTCGAAAATTTTTGTACAACCGTCTAACAGTTAGAATTTCTTGTAGGTACAACATATATACAATTAAATTCATGTAAGTACAATAACAAAATCAGGTAAGTACCTATTTATGTATGAATAACTTTATTTTTTATTTATTTTATTAGGAAAGCTGACAACATGTTACACGAATAGATAACTAATACATTAAAACAGGTATCTTAAATTAGCTTTAGCTAATGACAAGCTTTCACAGATAAATGTACAGTACCGACTTAGTAACATTAAAAAAAGCGCACTTAAGTTATCAAATCATACATATACACCTACTTAAATAATTTTGTATAAATTTTAAATGTGACTTTTAGATTTTTTATGTTTTGATTCTTTGAGATTTTGTTATTGTAAACAACATATATACAAGAATTTCATTGTATATATGTTGTACCTACAAGAAATTCTAACTGCTAACAGTTACAAAACGGTTGTACAAAAATTTTCGAAGTATCGTTACATTGGACAAATAAACGTTGGAGAAACAATATACCGTAGTAAGAAGTTCGGTATTAAGATACGTCGAACAAAAAATCCTTCGAAGAAACAAGACATCGCACTATGAAAGCTTCAGTTTAAGGTTGTCGATGTATGCATATTCGAAAAAAATAGTTTCGAAGACTCGTAGGGAACCCCTTATTTTAGGTTACAATAATTTAATGGAAAGCATGAAATGGAGTTTTCGTGCGTGTGATTATTTATATTCACTTCATTCACGAAGTTATGCATCCGTTGCACAAAAATATCTCCATATCGCTATCACTTTCATTCCCATTTTCACCAAGTCTGAAATTTTGCTGATTTAGATATATTTCAGAAATTGGGGGTGCATCAAAGCCCACGGGTGCATGTTCGGTTCGCCCAAGGTATTATTTAGTATACCACGACCGTATGTGGTTGTAAAGCTTCAATATTGCTTATAAATAAATCAGAGTGAGTGTCACGTTCGCCCCACACGAAGCGCTAACTTCATAGATTGAATTTAACAATTAATGCAAAGTTTCATAACAGGTTAGGTTTACCGCACACCCGATGCGCTGAATATCTTATGTTCTCCCGCTTTTAATTATAACACTGGAGGTATTAGTTGGGGGGTGTTATTTTTAGGGTAACACGGAGAAAAGGTAAAACGGAACCCTGTGAAAAAATCAACGTGTACTGTATCTGTTAGTATCCAAACCTTTAGGCCTTTAGCGATTATTTTTGCATAACTTATTTGGCGACTGTTGCTGTTAATTTAATGGTCAAACTATGTTTTGTAAATACCTAAATCGCCTAAGCATGGATTTCCCCGATAGTACCTACACTACATACATGCTTAATAGCTTATTAATTAAGATACAATTAGTGAAACAACATTGTCATTGAATTATTAATAACGTAGCTAGAACTTACCACAGTCCGATCATTACCTTGTAGCTAAGCGGGTAAATATATTATAGTAAACAAAGATATATTTAATCTATAATGTTGTAAATAAGCCGCCTATTCTATGAAATATTTTGTTTTGCCTTGTCTCATAATGGGCTAATTCTAGGCTAAATATAGGTACATTTACTCAACATGTGCGTAAAATTTGGGGTTGAATAAATATTTTTTTGATGTTAACGTATTAATGTCTTTTGTTTTAGTAATTTTTAGAAAAACATCTACTTTAACTAGGTATATAACAAACAATAAGGTATAATAGCGATTCTCCGAATAGTTGATACACAAAAGGGGTTTTGATGAAATACGCTTTTGAAACAGTGTACTTATTCATATTTTTTGTATTGTTTTAATGCATTTTTTTGTAATTTAAAGCCACATACTATTTATTTATTTTACCAACTCAATTTAAGTTATAGGCTGAATATAATATCTTTCTATACCAGGCTTATAGCCAGAAGTGAACCTATCCACTATGTTTTTTTAATTGATAATTTTGACATGTATTATGATGATACACCATGGCAATTGTTCCCATTCATCCGTATTGGCGATAATCGCCCATAATTCCCACCATTACGTCGGGCACAAGACATGATCCCCTATTTCCATCCCACATCCCACGCCCCGCACCCCGCACCCCGCGCCCCGCCACCCGCTCTGAGGCACCAAGAAGGCAGTGAGCGCCGTCAGAATATTTGAATATTTTAGCATCGCAAAACTTGCGGTAAAATATGAATTTATATTTATCCGCGAAACCGACAAAGTGCCCGTTAATGGACTGTATTGCTGACTCGTTTTTCTGTACCGCATCCGATGATGGAGGTAGAGCGAGCTTTGTAACCTTTTGTGTACATAATATATTCGGAGCCAGGCTAAGTTTTTGAAATGGTATTTTCAGATCGCTGTATTAGTTCTTATATTATGCTATATTTAGTTAGACTTTTAAACATCAAAGTGTTACATTTATTTTATTTAGTTAAATCAGAACGCAAATCGCCAAACGCATAAATAAAGCGTAGTGTTGAAATTAATGTACAATAAAATAACAATAAGCCGTAACAATAGAATTGTGCGAGAATTTAACGACTGACCAAATTGGACAATTCGACAATAACAGCTAAAAACCGCATCTGTTAAAGTAGTGAATAGCCCACGTCATTGCGCAACCAGAATGACGCCCAAAACCGAAACAGCATATTCAATTGAATGAAATTGGCGGATTAGTGCTGCGCTCCAGAAAATATGAGCGGATATCTAAAATGCACCTCTAGTTTTAGTTTGGACCACCGGGCGGGCGTGGATGTTATAATGTGGCAAGTTACTTGGCGACCCTCCTTGCGGGGTGAAAGAAGTGGCGGGGGCGAGGTAGCACGACATGCTACACACGTAGAAAAGTGTGCCCGGATTAATCTCGCGATAGCTTGTAACTATTTCTGTCGTAAGTAAAATTTTGTTCTATGAGTGTTCCCGTAAATGTCATATTTAGCTTAAAATTTATAGTTTGACAGCATTAACATTTGGATGTTTACCTTCAGAATATCTACCAATTTGAATTTATTTATGTAAAAGTGTTTTATTTTATAAATCAATTTCCGTGTCACTTTCATGTTCACTCTCTGTTTGAACTTGTTCATCGTCGTCGTCATCCTCATCTTCATCATCGTTTTCATTAACTTCAATTATAAATCTAAGACAAAAACCAAAAAACATTATACCTACTTTGAAGTATAAAGTACTAGAGTACGCCAGTCATATTAGTTCAGTGTACACCTATAATATTTTATGTTTAATTTACATTAAATTATAAATAAACAATAACATACCTGTCCAATACATCGTCAAATACTCTATCAGATTTATAATATTCGTCTTAATTTTTTATGACATGGTCGTCACAATTTCTCCACTTTTCAGGCGAATAATTAGAGAAAAGCAACTCTAAGTATTTATCTCTTTATCTAAGTTAGAGTCAATCGACGTTCTTGCGAGCTCGCCTTTCACGTACCGCCACACAAGTTCAATGGGATTTAATTTCAGGTGGTAGGCGAAGCACGATATGACCATTTTCTTTCAAAATTTCATCAATTTTGTAATTTTTCTCTGTGTTTTGCTCATTAATTACTTTCATTAAATTACATAAATTTTGGTTGCTTTCCTAGTTACAAGAACTGACATTTGACGCACTGTCATATGGACTCTTCGTCTTTGTTGTTTACTTTTTCGTATCTGACTGCGCAGTACCAACCTTTAGCCGCGTAGCATGACTGATCCGGTACCCTGTTCTACAAGAAGCCCCTATATTGAGACATTATACGATTTGTTGTTTTTAACGTTATTTTGTTGACGAATTAGATACCTAATAATAATATAATGATAATAAAGGCCTCAACACTCATCGTAAGACTAATGGTCTCAGGATCAATGATCTCATGTGGGTCGCACTCAAATTATGACAGACTATATAAGACATGTGGCCGCCTCGGCTGCGCGGCCGAGACTGCCGTAACAATGACATGCAGTGCACGCGTTGCCCTTCCCCGCTACCCTTCCGCTACCCGCTGTCGTCTTGGGTACCTCGTCCCCTCCGCGTCTTTCACCCCGCAAGGAGGGTCGCCAAGCAACTTGCCAATCTATAGTTCAGCTAATGTCCAGGGTTTTGAAGCTGGGCTGTTATACACAGGGTGTTAATAAGAGGGTTTTAATCCGAGTCACAATTTTCCAAATTTCGTAGAATAAGAATGGTTCGAAAAAACCTCCTCCCCCTTTCGGCTTTCTATTTTTGTAACACTCTCTATATTTGTTTTGAGTTTTGAATGCAATCTCTTTCACATCGTGTCGGACAAATACGACCAATACTAAGGTTCACAACAACAACCGTTATAACCATCCCAATAGTAACAACGACATACTCAAGAAGAGTCAAACAAGGATTTTCCGGAACCTACGTGCGTGTATGAAGAGACTTATCAATGTGGAGGAAGCGAAAGAAGTATGTCAGGATCGTGGCACGTGAAGTTCCATAGTCTCTACCTCTCTCTGCCTACCCCTATGGTAGATAGGCGTGAGTCTAATGTATGTATGTATAGTAGCTACAAAAATTGGCACGGCAAACCTTCGCACAGCATTTAGCAGCCGCATCTGGACTGCAGAAGCACGGCAGAAACAATTTGAAGCGGCCGCAATAGTAGCAGTTTTACGATGACGCGGCGCGGGCCGCGGCCAAACCGCCGCTAAACAACTGGAATACACCCCGCCGGCCGCCGTAATTGCTGCTTTGAAACTAAATTAAAGTTTAAGCAAATTGTGGCGCGGTCGGCGCGGCGAATATATTTTTTGGTGGGATTAGTAGCGGAAAAATGCGTTTGATAGGTTTGAAATTGGTAATGTGACATCACTTTTATGTTAGGTACTGAGGTACCTTTTGAGTATAGCACTATAATGTGTACCAACTTATGCCAATGGCTACTTAACAGTCTGATTCGCATGATTAGAAGCATTATATTCTTAGAGTAAGAATAAGAAATGTCATCAAATCTTCGGTTGAAATACTAAAACGATCATGCTACGTTGAGACCAACAGTTTATGAAACTATTGTACACTGTATTGAAGTCTAATGTCTGAATTTATGCTTGCTTTTATTTAGCAAATTTTCTCAGCTAATTGGACGAGGTACGCAGATGCCAGACAGATATTTTTTCAACGTGCACTGAAGGTTGTAAAATGCAGTTTCTAATCTAATTTGTAATCTCATCAAGCAGCTGCAAACATCGGCGAAGTGAACGTAAACACACGACACGGCAGTCCACTCACTTTACTTTGTCATAATAAAAGTGGGATTGAAAGAGACTTCTTCCAGGTAGTGAAACGAATTTATTTTGTACGTTTTAATCCCATCTACTACATTGGTATTAAAAAGGTTAAAGAAAGATATTGAACAAGATATTGAAAAGGACAAGATCTCCCTTGGTCTGATTTTAGCGATTACTCATGAAAAGTTATCAGTAACCAGTAGATCAACCATATGATAACTTTTTTCGGGAGCATGCCATTGGCACCCTGTAAAATACGTAGGTATAATATTAATACTAATATTTTGTGAACGAACTTTAGTACCTATAAAACAGGAAAATACATATTTTCTCACGTAGCGATCAATCAAGCAAGTTAGGTACAGTGTTTTTATATGTTGTTAGACTATATGAATCATCCAATAACTCTCGGAGAACTAGGTTACATACCATATCTAGGTTAATACATCTATCGCTTTTTTTATAATAAGCTCAATATTACTGAAATATAATAACAAAAACTGACGTAAAAAATATGTTGGAACAAAATATCTAACTAATATAAAATATGTTATTTTTATTATAGAGAATTGATAAGAGTATAATTAAAGCTAGCACCAAACATTAAAAAGTAATTAAATCTATTGCATTTGTCAAAGCCAGCGTGCAATAGATACATTTAATTTCGATTAAATTTTAATTTATGCTGCAAGTCAACCTAAAACGAATACCTATAAAAATAAAATAAAGGTACCTACCTCAGGTAAGATTTGTGCGTTAACATTTCGATAAGCAAAACAGAAAGAAAACTTTAATTACCTAGCAAGAGTTCGGTCTCTTCATTCGCGAGTTTCAGGTTTCAGCTCGCTTTGATACCACAAGTTGGCACTTGTGATAAGAGACCAAGAGAGACCAACTTTTTATTAGTTCTTAGAGCTGTATGTATGAATTCTTCTAATTATAGCCATATCGAGCTATCTGCAGAGTTTATAAGCAACGATTTTGGCATCTAATTACACACAAATTTAACTACCAATGCTGACCAACGGATGTAATAATACAGGTTATTGAAGAGATGCTATTAATAAACAAAAATATTACATAACATTATATATCGGTGACCTGTTTTAACGCACATATTATTATAAAAGGATCTTCTTTGTTTGGCGACGCAACACCCCTTATTCTATTACTCGTATTATTCATAAAAGAAGCCTTGAAAAGTGCAGAAGGTAATAAAGAAGAAAACTCGTTATGCGTACAAATATGGAGTTGATGTTATTACTTCACATAGTAATAAACAACGTTTCTTAGCGTCTGACGCATAAACATAAAAACTGACATAGGTACTTACATTATTTTAAGAGCCAGTTTTTGGTGGATAAATTATTCATAATAATAATAATAATAAATCATTTATTTCGGATTAATCCATATTTTGTTAGTAACAATTATTAAAATAGAATCAGTGATTAAGACAAATCGACAATGCGAAAACAGATTAGTTACTTAGTTAGTTATTTTGTATTCATGCATGTACTTACGTACTACACTGCATATTAAATTACATACAATACATACCTACATATGCTCACGACTGTAATCCCCGAAGGGTCACCCGCTTTTCGCTGTACATTTGTACTCACGTGATAGGTCGCGAGCCGTATCGCCATTTAAACTATCTTTAGTATAATTACTATTAGTAGGTAAGCAATCCAACGATACCATTTTCATCACAGCATGTCAAGTCAACACAAATGTATGTACAACGAAAAGCAATTTGGTCGTAAATTATTGTCTCGGCTCATACTGAAAATGCAATCTCATTCGATGATATATTTCAAGTCATTCATATCGTATGCGGATCGAGTATCTTTTGATAGCTCTTATTCAATTTGAAGATTATAACCGGAACGGGGTTAAGGCTTTCATATGACTTTCGTCGAGGATACGGGTAGATAACGCTTTCCATTGCGTTCTTAAACTGAATTAAAATGGAGTTATAAATATAAATGATAAATGCGTTAATTGGCATTTTTCTTTATGGTCCAAGGTTATCTTAGACAAACGCCAGGAAAAAACATCATTATATTTTAATGAACAAATATTGCAAACCTTTTATAACAATCAACATCAAGCAGCGGCATCATCATTATGTCCCAATAATTGCCCATTGATTTTATGACCTCTCCTCAAGTCACTTACAAGTATCAGTGTTGAATATCCCTTATTTCTCATCTCTTATTTCCATTGACACACGATACTCCGTACATGTACCGTCTACCTCTTCCGAACAGAACACCACCACAATACCACCGTTCCGAAGCACAACTTCAGTCTGATCTCAGCCAGAGATTTAATTTGAGATTGTGCGGAGCGGGGGGGGGGGGCGGCGGAGCGGGGCAAACTTTCCCCATATTCACATGCATTAGCCGCTCTTAGCACGATTTGTTGTTATGACCCCCCCCTTCTATTGCCTTCACCTCGTTCATGTGAGTTGTTTATTCGGCGACTGCGCTCCGTATATCGCATCGGAAACTTTGGCATGCGACAATGTTATCAAAAGTTGTCGTTTGTTGAGGCGGTAATGAGATTATTCGCAGCGAGGTGTTGCGGGCTCGGTACGGTATATTTGAATACAGATTTATGGCGATGAAGAACACACATTGAATGTTTATAAATATAATTTGTGTCTATTGTATAGCTTTATCACTAATCTTCATCACAAATGACTGCTATACGTCGATCACCGTTATGTTTTATTTCTATGACCGATGACTAACTCTGCAATATATTGAAAGTCGTATCTAAAACAAAGCACACTCACTCAATTGAAAGTTTAATTTAAGGGCCCGTACAGGGTGACGTGCCGCGCCAATTTTGGGTTTTCAATGCTCTTCACACAACACACGCAGTGACACGCACACATGTAAGTTTGCACAGTGGGTCGATAAACTTTTACTCGCCAACTTTATTGACAATTATGTTCAAGTACATTTTGGGTGATTTTAGGGTAAGTAAGTATAATTCTTACTTACACTGGTAGGCACCAGGAAAGAGTAGAAATTAATAGGGGTGCCACTTTACTCTATACTCTGAACCCGATTAGCTTTCTCAAACAAATGTGGTATTTACATGTAGAAAGGTAACTACAAGTATTAAAGTGTAGATAATAAGTTTCGGGCATCCTCCAGCCAACTGAACCCCGACGACAAAGCAAAGTAAATACATAGTGTCGCAAAAGGGCTATACTAAGCCAAAAGGGGATGACTCAAGGGGTCATTCTGAACAACTTTTGTTCTACGAGATTTGCAAATTCGCGAAAAAAATATTCGTTTTCCATGGTAAAAAGTCACATGTCCAACAAAGTTAATTTCCAAAACTCGTAGAGCAAAAGTTCACAATGACCCCCTGTCTTAATCCTTTTTACCGGACTGCCGAAAGAGGAGGGTAATGTTTTTTGATTGTATGTATGTATGTTTGTCTGTTTCTTTGTTCTCTCCTGTAGCCTAAACGGCTTGATAGATTTTGATGTATGAGGTATTGTTAGAAGCGTATTGATGGCGCGATGGTTATAGGCTATGTGACGTTCCATTAAAATGAACATAGCGCCGTCTAGAGAACATAACGTGATGATCGAAAAAATAATAATTCAACTTTGCCGTGTAAGGTATCAAATGAAAGGGCTTGATTTTCACATTATAAAAATATGCATATTGAAGGTATTTAAATAACAACACCAAAATTATTGAAATAAAAAATGATCATGAACTACTGACGTAAAATTTCATAAAATAAAAACAACTAAAAAGTTACAAATAAAAAAATACAATTATAAACAAACGAAAAACCCGACTGTACGCTAAAAACATGAAAACAAGTCCCAATGTTAATGGAAAGTATCGCAGGCGGGGACCAACTTGACCGCCACTCAAGGCCGTTTTCTAAGTAACATTCAGCTAAATGGTGAACCCTCTGCTGGTCCCCGCCTACGATACTTTCCATTAACATTGGGACTTGTTTTCATATTTTTAGCGTGCAGTCGGGTTTTTTGTTTGTTTATAATTTGTTTAGTACTATATACCGCTTTTTCAATACCTGTAAGTAAGTAATATTTTTTGGTAGCAGCATAATATTTTTAATTAATTTTAGGGTTTCGAACATCAAAAGAAAAAAAGCAACCGTTATAGGATCTCTTTGTTGTCCGTCTGTCACCGCCCTTTTTCTCAGAAACGGGTAAAGATATCAAGCTGATATTTCACATAGATGGGGAGTAACCCAAAAAAAATATTATGGTACTCCCTGTCCCACACAAGTAAATTGGGGCTTATATTTTTTCCAGTTATTTTGATGTGTATCCTTTTTTTTCTTTGTTGTTTTGTATAAGTATGTGTTTGTTTTCTTTAAATCTGTATTTTTTTTGTTGTTGCTGTCTATGTGTCGAATAAATGTATCTTTATCTTCAAGTCACGCTATCTATCGTTTGTTTTTTTTTGTGGCTACTGTCTATAGAAGAAATTCCGTCATTGACAATTTTACGTTACGAATTTATTTTTATTTATTTTATTTTTATTTTTACATTTTCGTGGAGAACCAACAACATTTTGTTAATAAATAATTATTACTTATGAACACATAACAACTTGATGCCATTAACAGAATGAACTTAGTAAACCCAGTAAACCTAACACATCCAGAGGAAAAATAAAATCTCTTTCTCTCTCTCTGAAAAACATACTTAATAGCCCAAACTCGATGCTTTTAGCTATTAACATCTTTGAAATAAAATTGAGCCACCACCGTGTTACTGCCCTCATCAGATCCTCATGAGACCATACCTCAACCAGCACCAAGAGACTGTATTTTTGATCCCTAACCTAATGTTCGTGCGTATTGTCATCACTTAGATCCATTCGCTATATTCCTGCTCCTCATCAGACCTTTACGAGACTGTAATGTCACGAGAATATTGCACACTATCTAATTTAATTTAATGTATTGAATATACTGGAAGAATTATGCTTCCTCAATTTCAAATCAAATTATGTTGGTGTCATAAAAGTTGAAAAAGTGCAATGACAACCAATGTGCAGTGATTTTGTATCTGTACACGATAAGATCGCGAGCTGTCAGTGCTGCCTAAACCGACGTGACCCTTCTTTGGAGGCCAGCGGCCAACTGAGTCAAACGTCACTTGTGTTTATGATTTTATAACACAGAAAACCGCCATAGATATTTGTATGAAGATTTGAGGGAAAAAAATTGCTCAAGTTTGGGATTAATTTACACAAAATAAGTGTGTGTTTATTAAAAAAACAAGGTATTTAGCGCCTAGTCCAAGCCTTTAACTTTATAATTTGATAAGAATCATATGAAAATTCTTGATGATTACGACACAGTTGTTACAATACGGGAGTGGTTTTTCGTCATATTCTGAATTTAATTTACAGTTATCCATAAGCATTTACTTAAATTCGAATGATTCAGCACCTAGCTAGACTCTTCGACTACCGGTGTGATTTTTTTCAAGGCTGTAGAGCATCATTTACTACATAATTCTATGACAATGCCAACCCTCGATTACCTATTGCTGACCCTTAAGCAGATTTCATATAATCGTAAAGTAATAACGACAAAGAGAAATGAAATTTTTCGCTTCTCATAAGCCACACATTGTGCCGGACGGGTAATTCAGAAAGGCTTTTATAAAGGACTTTCATTTTAGTGGATCCTGTGTAGTCACTTCCAGATGTGTGCGCAATCTCAAAATAATTAACATTACCCAAAACTCTTTGTCAGTGAAGTAGAGCGGAGAGGCGCTCGATTGTATAAACTCACTGATTCTTAATTGTCTAAAACTGCATAATATTTTCATTGTTTTCCATTAAACGGCACCCTAAAATAATCATCATCATTGACAGCCTAAAATCTTCGATTGGCTGATGATAACGATGACGACGTTATTAACATCGTCATTTACCGTCACAAAAATTAAACATTCCCATTGATAACATTTTCTATTTTACTATCAACCAATTACTTAATGTATAAATAATTTTGATTAACCACGTATATCCTAACATAAAATATGTATGCACATTATACATTGTACAATAGGAAATTGAATCCCGTGTTTGAGCATGAGCGTGGCGTGCAACATGATTTGTGAGGCTTGTTCATCAAAGTCAGACAACAAATGACGGTAATTCGTTAATATGCAGGATGCAAGTGATGCAACTGCTTTCTCGGGTGTTGAGATCATCACTAAGCCCTGTGCACGTGCTACTTTTTATAATTAATATTGTTAGGTTTTACAAGAGGTAGTATCATAATGTCCAACAACCCGCACTAGGCCTGCGTGGTGGACAAGGCCTAAAAAATCCTTCCAATGAAGAAAGGAGACCCGTGCCCGTGCATTGGGGACGTGTTGGGTCGCGATGATAGTATCACAATAAAAAAACTACCCTAGAATCATTTTTTTTCGTCTTTCCAGCTGGGATTCAAACCAACTCGTACCTATGTAGCACATGGACACTACGCCGGATCCGTACTCATTCAGAGGCCTTTTATAATCTGAAAATAAATTTATTTATTATTATTATTATAGCTGTGTATATATCGTCAAAATTGAAAAAAAAAAAACATTACTTGTACAGTTTCTATAATTGCAGACTAAAAGAATATTATTTACATCATCCAAATTTCAGCGTCCATCACATTTGTCGAAGTAGATAATATATTCAATCGGGTGCTAACCTGATTTGGAGAATCGGCGATGGATGCATAAAATGAAATTGCCCGTTATTCCCAAGTGCTAATAAATTCTAACAGTGTAGGGTGTCATTTAATTTTATGACGTTGAAATGCGTTTTAGTTACCCAGTTCTCACATGACTATCAGTCTAGAAGTCTAGAATTGTTTCCCATACATATTACATATTACTCAGAAACAAAGTAACTTTGTTACGTTAAGTTAGAGAAATTGATTTTGTTACCTACAATTTTTACGCTTTGAAATGGTTATTGATTATAAATAAAGTAATTTACCATTTAATTTTTTTACTGTACATATACAGGGTGTTACCTAGAATGCGTTTGAGCGGGAAATGGGGGTTAGTATTAGTCTAACTAAGCACGTTTCTAAGAAAAAAAACATCAGAATCTCGAATATTTATGTTTAAAGTCTAAAGTAAAGTGGAAAGTTTTACCTTAATCAAAAACATGGTCACCCTACACAAACACATAACCAATGAGACATTCGATTGCAAAAGAACACACACTGTAAATTTGTTATCAACTTCACTTTTCATAATTTATTTGATGTAACTATGATTGTAATTAATTACACAGTAGGTAATAACAATTATTAAATAAAATTGAAATTATTCATGGTGATTAATGACATACTAATCAACAATTAAACAGCTGATGTGCATAAAGTTTTATAGATCGTACAGAATATTTATGACTTTCTAGGACCTCAGAACAATAATTAAACCTTTTTACTCAGAATAAGGTAAGCGTTTAGTATTCACCCTTGATACTCACCACGTTTTATTTTTCTTTTATTACCTAAAGATGCGTACAGACCGGCCCAACGAACGCCCACCGATGGACATTTATCATACATAATACAGGGGCAGATTGAGCAACGAAGGTCAACAAAACCCGTTCGTTGGCGTTCGTTTGGCCGGTCTGTACGCAGCTAAAGATAAAAGACCACAATGCATAACAGGATGATAACAGGGTCTACTTCAATGACGAATTGGTTTACTTACACTCGCTCATCTCGATTTGTGTTGTGTACTTGCGATTGAGACGTCTTTGATGACGAATAGTACGGAAATCCTCGTAATAAGTATGGCCTCACTTTAAATACCAGTAGAATAATAACAATCTCGCGTATCATAACCATCGAGTATTTATGATAGTCATTACCTTCTCTGTGGATCTAGTCTGTCAGTCAGTCATTGTTGTTTACTTGTTTACAATCATTTTTTACAATTATTACCTAAAAGGGAAAAGGTACCTACAATTCTATCTTTTGATTACCAAGCCTTGTTCCTCATCTCGTTTTATGTTGTGCTGTGCTGTGAATACGTGGGACCTATGTTAATAAGCATAAAATGAAACTGTTTTGTATTCATAAAAGGTAAATTGTGTATCAATAAAGTGATACTTATGGAGTAAAATGAAATGTCTACAATGGATTGGGTACTTTGAGTACCCAAAATCTCGGTAGGTACCTTGACGATGTGGCTCCAAGTGTGGTGCTGATGCACGCATACTTTTTTATTGACCTTGGCTTTGATTTTTTTGGCCTTGACCTTGGCTTTCAAGTTCATGGTCATTCTGTCAAACGTACCTAAACATGAATAGGGTGACTATGAAATTTTAAAATGAACTAAATAAAACTGTTTTATGTTGGTCAGCTTAAAGCAAATAAAATACGTTTTTTAATGTCTTATCGTGTTCAGTATCATCAGCTGTATCTACCATTTCCCGCTCCAACGCAATCAAGTTAACACCCTGTATAAACTTACCAACGCTACATCCGTCTTCTGCTATACCGCAATACATTTTAATAATCTATTTACGCAAATAGCAAGAAACCACCGTTACTAATTCTATTAATTCGATAATAAAAGCGATAGATACAAACGAAATCCAATTACCGACATTAATTACGAGCGACGTAATAATCGAGAGCCGCATTAGGCGAACCAATCGCACCCTTTCCCGTCACAATATTATCCCATTTAATATTGCTCATTAATCACTTATTCCCCACATTTAATATCTATCACGTACAGCATAAATCTTGAGCTATTAATGGTTTCTACTTTCTGACTTAACAAGATTCGGATCATATTATATAAGTTGCGTCATTATTTTCCCTTATCAAGAACAATAGGAGATAAAGGGGAGTTATTGTAGCAGACGACATTTTTATGTGTCCAGAATAAGGAAATAACGAAGTCATAAATGGGGTTGTGGGTAAACAGCCACTCAGATAAGGGGCTCGGAGCCAACTAGTTAAATGAGACGTCAACGTAAAGGCTTTATACTAATAAGTGTGTTAGGACTGGGAGGTAAGAAAGTTACCACACATCTTTTAAAAAAATATTTTTTAAATATCTTCTTCTGTAACTTAACTCGGTTAACATGGTATCTAAGAAGATGGTAACAAGAAAACTACACGAACAAACCAGTCTTCCATCCTTACTGAATGGTTGCTCCATTTTGAATTCAAATTAGAATAGGTATTTTTTTCCTATATACCTAAAGATCTAAAGAATAAGAATATTATTTATTCCAGCAGCCGTTGAAGTATGAAATGAAACAAATTTCTCGAGAACAACGCAGCTTCGGTATAACTCTGTCAAACCGACGCTCACCAAGCACTTTATTACGGAACTGAGAAATATTTTGAATAAAACTAAAAATATATGCTCAAACTACAGCGCTTTAGAGAAGTTCAAGACATGAACGCTGAAATGTTAGCACTGTTTCTGTTATTTTGAATTATGACGCTTTCCAACTACATACCTAGCACTGTATAACTTACATTATGGATAGTATTCAAAGTTAGCCCTTACGCTCCTACCGTTTTGTCTAAAGTCTGTTTTATAATGCCAAGTATGTACCTACAAAATTATTTATTGAGTTTTTGAGGATCGATTTAAAGTAGATACTCGTATAATACGTAATCGTAAATAAATTAGTCTATCTAACTGTAATAGCGTTTTTAACTTTAATAGATTCTAAATCCAATACATAAATTTAAAAACCATCCAACTCTACTCAAATTACTGCTAACAATAAAAAAACTATTCTCTGTTCCATGTTTGGGAAAGCCGTCCATGCGCTGTCCCGTACATACCTACAAACATTGGAATAAAATTGCTCCTCCATGGAACTATCTCGAACAATTTGGCGTCGCGATTGTATTCTTCAGACAAATAACATGTTCCATCTGATAAGAGGCTGTCGTCGGTTCGTCTGCTGTTCTAGTTGCGCCTTCGATCCAATCGCTCGTGGAATCTCCGCCTTGTATCAACATCGTGTATACAGAATGACATAGGTCCAGTAATGAGGTATAATAAAGATTTTATCAGATAATGGGGTAACTAATAATGGTCTAAGAAGTATGTTTCTTAATTATAATGTCGCCGTCAAGAAATATGTGTGCATAATATATGTAAGTATGTAGTTAAGTATATTTTTTACTTGTGCAAATTGCAATTCGGATGATGCAAAATTCCAATCATAGGCTGACTACGGCGCTACGAAATTTCGTAGCCGGCTACAGCGCGACGCTACGAAATCTCGTAGGCCTCGTAGGCCAACTACGGTGCTACGACACTTCGTAACCTGTATTTCCGTCTATACAGTATTAATTTTTATAAGAATCTAATATTTAAAATAGTATAATGTAGTTTGTAGTACTCCATACATATTTTTCCTTTCAAATAATCTAATAATAACTAATCAGTCACAGTGAGTATGTTTCGCTGGTATTCTACATACATACGATTGATTTTACGACGCTCTACCGCTTTTTACCTTTCAAGATATTCCCGTGAATATTACGAACAAAAAGATTATAAAAAAAAGATTATAAAAAAAAAGCTTTAAAATCAGAAAAACATTTTCATTACAGAAACGCTGGCAGACAGACGACCGGCAAATTGATTCCCATGCAGGCATTCTTCAATTTCAAACACAGAACTGAGTCGCATTCCTGAAATACAACGGCCGGGAACACGGCATAGACGCAAAGAATGCTCTTACAGGTCTAGTTTCTAGTCTTGATATACACGGTGAATTTTATCAGTGGTCAAGCCGTAGGTATTTTAACGTACTGACATACATATTTATTTATTCTTTATTGCACAATATACAAAAGTAATTATGTATAATCATACTCACCATCTTGATTACACCCACTGATCGGAATGGTCTGTCTCCCAAGGAGCGTCTTAAAACTGTATTTAAGCCATTCCTCCTTAAACAGAACCACTAGCATTATTTGAATAGAATTCATATGTTTATATACCTGGTGTACTTACTTACCAGCCTCGAAACCTGGTGTACTTACCTGCCTCGAAACCTGGTGTAACAATAATAACTATTATACTATATATACATATTATGTAGGTAAATTATTTCAATATTTGTATAATTATTAAACCTATTTCCTATTCAATTCCTCGACTTTTTCCTAATCTTTGACTCACCCAGTGCAGCACTATAGCCTACTATATTTATTGGTATTTGTGTAGCGAAGTAGGTCTAACAACAAATCGGTCGTATACATGTCGCTATCAGCCCCTCGCAGTCGCGTCTTAAACCGGCTGAGCTGCTCGACGCAAACTTTGCCAATACACCGCGCGCCGGCTTTAGGGTCACAATATAAATAAAAGGTACGCATTCAACTTTTGATGATAAACGCCCTGAAGGAAAATTATTCAATTCAAATTTTATGGTTAAAATTTTGTTTTTGTATTTATGCTGAAGTGGCAGTGGGCTGGTCATATCTGCCGAAGAACCGATAACCGTTAGGGTAGACGAGTTCTCGAGTGGAGACCACGAACAGGCAAACGCATCGTGGGACGCCCTCCTGCCCGCTGGACTTAGGCGGGTAGCCGGTAGTGGTTGGATGAGGAAGGCCGAGGACCGAAGGTTGTGGCGCTCCTTGGGAGAGGCCTATGTCCAGCAGTGGATGATTATTAGCTGATGATGATGATTTTATGGGCCTTGAGCAGACTTGGTTTGTGATTTTTTATAAAAGTTGATAGGTTTTATTAGTTTGCCCGGGAAGTTAAAGAATCATAATGGAATCATTAAAGCTGACTAATTAAGACTTTTTGATAATTTTAGTGTTCCCTTGTTCGTTTTTGTTTTCTATTTGAGCTATAGAAAACAATGAAGAAATAAAAAAGTATCACACAATAATAAATGTATACTTACCTGCACTAACGTTCTATATTTTCCAAGTTTTGAAAGTATGAACTTCACATACAGTTGCTCGTATAACGTCATAAAACCGAGCAGCCACTACTCGTAGCTTTCATATTTACGACATCAATCGTGAGAATCCTTGCAATACCAATAAAATATTCAAAGACTACGCCATATTTTTTTCAAATCACAATAAAACAGACATGCATACATTGTGTGCTATAAAATAACCATAACAGATCCCCAAAACAGGTTACAGGGAATACAAGTAATGCCTATAAAATGGGGATCTCAAATGATTTTTTTAAGTTGTTTTCCTCTCCAATAGGAATATAAATATTAAAATACACAACAAAGCATTGTTTGAAGAATGAAAAAATACAGCATATTATTATTTCCTGGTATTTCAAAAAACAAAGCTTCGCTGCGACTATTTCGTATGCACAGAACGTGTTATTGTAAATTTTTCATTCTCTGTTAATATTTGCATGCGCTTTAATTCGGTTGCCGATGCATACTTTATTATTCAGTTAGTAATAAAAACAAACCGAAATTTTTGAAACAAAATCTGCAAAAATAATAATAAGTATTTATCTGACTGGTTTATTTTATGTTACTATTCTTAAAGTTTCAATAAGATAACATAAAGAAAGGATTCTCAAAGTTAAATTGGTTTCACTCTCAAATAAAGTCAAAAACTATCTGATAGCTTTACGTAGCTTGTTCGTAGGAATCGTAAAATTGAAGTACTTTATCGAAGATACTTATTATGTATTTGTTTATAGTAAAAATCTGTGCGTATTTCCTTAATGTGTAACCTGACTTCCTAAGTTTGGATGGTTTCCCACCAATCCGGTTCACTACGGTTTGGTGGGTTCACATTCACACATCTATATGTGCAGATTATCCAACGATGTTTTCCTTCACCAGTTTCCATTGCACACACACACCACGTTCCTGAAATATCGGGTTAACAATCATGATCGTATCACCCTCCACATTTTAAAGAAACAAACACAACTTTTTCCGTCTCCAGTTTAAAGTAGAACGGTGCAAGTAGAGCAAAAAAACAAGTTCGTATTTCGTTCATTTCTGCATAAATTTCCGTCTGGTATTGGAAACCGGCTGCTAGTGCGCTGCGTTCTTTTCTACCCGCAGATGAAAAATGTTTCTGTAGCTGTGTCTGCACCACTTCACTTGGCGAAGCGTTTTCGTATATTACTTGTATTGACCATGATGTTGTTGAATGTCATGTAACTCAGCGTCGACTTTTGAGGATTTAAATGGAAGTCGATAAAATTTTAAAAGTCGACTTTTCATGGTTTTTGTAGAGGGCAGTCATGAAACATTGGCCGTCAATAATCATAGGTAGGTATTATAGCTTGCCCATGTTTCACCTTCACCATAATACTCTGTCCTGGGCTTTCGCTATTTAACCACTTCCAGCCACCCATCTGAGATCACTGGTTCAGAGTGATAAAGGTCATCCTACGCTATTGGGTGTTCGAGTTGTCCATTTCACAAATTCGTCGAATCCATCAGTTGTTTTGCAGATATCACCAACCTACTAAATCCTACCTGATTCTGGTTTTTCACTATAAAAAATTACCCCGTATACCTGCATTTACAAACAATTTTACCCTGTATACCATTCCTTAAAGCAGGAAGTACTTAATAAAATATGTCGTATGTATACTCTTTTATTCACTACTAAATAAGTCATGCCATGGAAGGATTTTTGAGAGTAAGTAAGTCTTTGCAGTCAGTGAATGAAACACAGACTGAGGCCGTATTATATTTTTTTGTCCCGATCACTTTGAATCTGACAGATGTACTTACGTTATTTGGATTGGTCCACAGCAATCTACAACTTCACAGTATTAACTATGAAATAAAAAAATACAACGTAATTAGGTATATGATTGTCACATACCTTTATCACATGTTTAACTTTCTATAAAATTAAGATAGGTAATTTCTTTTAGTCATATTATGAAGGATATGCACTCACGACTGTAATCCCCGAAGGGGTAGTCAGAGGTGGCTCACAAAGCGAGCCACCCACTTTTCGCAGCACATTTGTACTCACGTGATAGGTTGCGAACCATATCGCCGTTTTGAGATAACTTATAGGATTATGAAGGATGATTCGAAATTATTGAATTTTCTTTTGCGAAAATTTACATGCATATCTACATGCAACTATATTGGATTGTTGAAACAAATCCTCGTTTGTAAGTAGGAAGCACCGTGTACCAGTGTGCAGTGTACACAGCATAAAGTGACAGTTAGATTAAAAACTAGCTTTCGCATGAAACCTTGTGATTCAGAGTAAACTTCCCTCCCTATTCTTCTCAACTCAACTACACTCACGACGTATGAAAAAGTCCCAGTGACATAATGGAATCGCAATGGCAGGTGGATTTTTTCATTAACGTGATTGCGATAATGACTAAAGCAACATAATAAGGCGCCACGGCTCAGGGTTGGTGCCTGAATAAATCTACAGCAGGTGCACGGGACATAATCGTCACTGGCCGTGTTCGTCTGAAGTTGCATTATGAATTTGTCCTCCTTTGTTCAACGTTTTTAATTCCACCAGCGAAATGTATTGTTCACGGAACAAAAGGTCCAGTGTCATTGTTGTTGGGCAAAGTTCATTTAAATTCTGTGGTCGTGAGAGGCAACAGTATCAAATATGAATTCCTTTAGTGCTTATTGTTAGAGACCGGGTTTCTAGGCGGCCTTGTACATATTAACTATTAGTGTATATTATTATACAACCGCAGACATATCTCGAATTTAGCTTTTGTCATTTTAGCCTACATATTATTTTGGTATTATAGAATAGTTTAGAGCTTTACCTTTCAACATCCGTAATCTAGGCCATCTAGGTCCTGAGTAGTCCTGACCTAACCTATTTTCTTACCTAAAACGGTGAAGGAAAGAGTTCAATAGGATTTTAAAGGTGGCCTCCGAGCACTGATGCCCTTAACCAGGATGATCTCGTAGGCACATACAATACCACTAATAGTGTACTGCGATCTTCGTCTTCTTAAATAATAAACTTTGAAGGGGTTTGGTAAAAAAAATCATTAAAAGTTTCAAAACTATGAATTTATTAATTCACCACAATGACATTTTGTGTTGGGTTGTTTGTTGGTTTGGCTGCTGATTTACGTTGCTACGGCAGGATTTTTGTCAGAGGATAGTTGCGATACAATTACCTAAGGCAAGGCTGTAAGATAAATTAGCATTCCACGTGATCCTAATACCTAGTTTAAATGAATACGAGAGAAAGCATACAGATGTCCTTTTACGAAGGAACTCTAAAAATAAGTGGCCACAAAACACTGGCGTGAATCCAAACGTGTCAGTTTTCATTCCATTTTGTACTTTTCGTACAACTTTTGATACGTATTTTGAAGAAACAAGTGAAAATTGAACAAGTTTGTGTGGTAGAACTACACATTTCAACGACCAAATGCATTGTTTTTAAAACTTTTAATACTTACGATGTGCATTAGGTAAAATAATATCAGAAACTAGAGAAGTTTAATATTATCAAAACCTATCTCTACAAGGTCCTAGTTACTACCTTTTTAATCATTTTTACAAAAATATATTAACATTTTTTTCAAACAATCTAATATTCATTCTGTATTCATTTCCGTTAATTTGAAATGCGTAATATTTAGCACCAACAGATTAATTTAAAATAGTTAAACCGTCATTAATTTTAAAGGCCAGAGACAAGTCGAAATACTCTTCCAATGTTAGGAAAAGCGTGTTCACTTTTTGTTTATAAAAGGGCGTTTATCTCTCCCTCATCTGGGCACCTGGGCCCGAGGGTCCGTATCAACGGCGAAGAAAGTATGTCGGGTGCGCGCGGGTGGTATAAAAGCGCAATTTGGCGGCAAGTTTACAACTGTTTTCCCCGCGCAGGCAGTAAACTCGGCAGCAATCTCGCACTACTACGAGTGCCAAGTTATTTCACAGAAAATTGCGGGCGCAGGCTAATAAAATGACATATAGCGGTCACGCGGTCCCGCTGTCTCAATTTTGCCGGCGAGAATAGCCTCTTACCTGCGAAAACCTAATCCAATTTATTCAAACCCCGACGCCGAGTCGCGTGCTGGCTAAATATAAGTCAGAGTGGCCTGTGATAGTGTCAGCTCATGCCGACTTCTGCTTATTTATGCTTATTGTAAATGCCGTTTAATAGACGGCTTAAACGTTTCAATGGCGTGATAACGTTTAGAATTTTCGGAGGAGTTATGGAAAGATTTCGTTTCGAGTGAGTTATTATGTTTGGCTTCCGCTCCCTTTTTTTAAGTTTTTATTTTCTGCGGTCATCGTCCGAAGTAGTCGACGCTACACAAACAAATACGTGGCAAATCGCTTGACCCGTACAAAGAGGGCCATTTGACCACAAAAGTGTAATAGAAAAGGAATAAATGCTACCCCAGGCCCGGTGGCCGCGTAGTTTAATATCCATTAACCACATAAGGGCAAACGTAACCGATAAATAAAACACAACAACACGACTATCAGAAACAGACGCGCATGTCACGCGGCGACTGACAGTGACAAATAAGCAGTCGAGAAAAAGAACCGAGTGGCCCTATTACGTAGCTGAACGGTAGCTATTCTCCGAATATAATTGTATTTATTTTCATATATCAATATGAATACTATAAGTATAAGTATTGTTTAAGTAGGAAGCTACACTTTATCGCTTTCTTCTTTAACAACTTTATATGTACTTATTACACACTACTAAGTACTCATATCGGTACTGCATATTTTTATGTATCTCAGCCTGTGTATTGTAATATTTAAAGTTATAATGTTTTTGTTCTTTTCAGGTATATATCACTGAAACTGAAAAACTTGTGAGTAACATCTTATTTAAGTATTAAGTTAAGTACCTACTTATTTTCTTTCTTTTCTTTTCACCATCACAAGAGTGCTCAGTTTCCATAGTTAATCGGCCCGCATCTCTCCCGGTCTTGGGCTGAGCCAACGAAGCCATATTACGAATTTAATCTCGCGAAGATGTTGTGGATATCGCACGAGCGAATTGCTACAACGTCAACCGGCACAACTGACGGGAATGTGGGTCCGGTCACTTGAATCCGTCGTGTTTTATTCCCCTTATTTTGTCTGATGTAGGTGTGTTCTAGGTTTTTTCGGTGCAACGTATTGTTTTTATTGAGTTGAACGAATACACCAGTCGGATAATCGACGGAATATGAAATGGTTATGAATATGCTTTCATTTCATATGTGTGAGCATCACTTAATCTTATGAAGTTGATGTAGGTAGATAATCTATACTTCCATTAATAAAACTACCCGAGGCGAATTATTTTCTCACTTTATAGTAAGAATTTAATTACTCTAAAATATTTCACTCCAATAGACACACATAACACATATCAAACGAATTAATTACTACTTTCTATTATTGTTTCTGAAAAGTTGTTACTGCTTCAGGGAATTGTAAAATGTAAAATTATAGCTTTGTTGTTTGCGATTGAAAACTAAATTTGAACATTTTGTTATTCTGCTTTCCAGCGAATATAGAAAATCAATACAAAAGTTAAAACCACATACTTACACTAGAATAATTGTTTATGTTGTTTTTAATTGACCAATGTTAGCTTAATCTACGAATTACGGATGTGCGCTCTTCATTTACTTAAATCATACTCACGAAGATTCGAATTTTAGCTCAATGTGTAAACAATTATTGTACGTTTAGCACAAAGATATTGGAGAACATATTTCTATAGCAATAAATCTGATACCATAATTACTTTGGTACGTTTTGCAATAAAATAATAATCCATGGTCCCGAGATGGTAACGACACAGCAATAATAATAATATCATCTACTGATGTAAGTACATTAGATTATACTAAAATTTGAGATACTTAATCTAAAGTTATGTATTTTATTAAAGATAATCTAAAAACATTAGATTCTTTACTAAAGTAGGTAGCTCGTGTAATAAAAAACTAAAACAAGTATTTTAACTAGTTTACTTTTAGACAAAACTATTCTACAAGTAAATCAAATTGCGAATGCGACTACTGTTACTCCTATACAATGGCAGTCAGACAGTCTGTGAATTCTCTGATACGCAGTGTAATCGAGGCAAATACTGGGACGAAGCGATGAGCTCCAACAATTACATCAAACAGAAACAAAACGTCTCCATTTCGACCAATATAAAGTTCACCGAACCCAGTTAGGATTCTTTAATTTTGTTAAAGCTGCGTACATACCGGCCAAACGAACGCTAACGAACGGGTTTCGTTGACCTTCGGTGCTGCAATCTGCCCTGTATTATGTAAGATAAATATCCATTGTTGGGTGTTCGTTCGGCGTTCGTTGGGCCGGTCTGTACGCAGCTTAAGACTCTCCCCATTTGTGTCATGTTTTTCGTCCGCAGATTGGTACAGGGAGTCACTATAGAAGTCTAGAACGAACGAGCGAGAGTTGTCATGCAATGGGCACTACAACGAGATAGAGTCGTAGCTTCCAAAATTCGTTTTCCCTAAGCTTTGGAACGCTGCGCTAACCACTTCACGGCTCAATTTTATCTCGTTGTATATTAATAGCGATTGCTTGACAGCTCTCTTTAGTTTGTTCGCTGAATTCTATAGTTCCCCACATTTACTTGGATCGGCTTCAGATAAAATTCCATACAGTAGTAAGTACCTAATCCTTATAGAATATCATATAATCTGGAGTGACATATCAACTGTTGTTTAAAGAGTCACCACGATGGCAAACCCTAGAGCAGCTCCAGTGAAGATCAACGCAACGCTAAGAAGAAAATTGCTTAACAATTGTATGTGTACCTACATATATGATACGTTACTTTTTCACTGGCAGACAAGATTAAACGCAGCAATGCATAAAGATACATACTCTGCGATTTTCCCCTCACGACGACGAGTGTGATATTTGTGCGGGGTGCACCTATTCTGGTTGAGGGAAGTACGGCGGGCAGGGATCAGGAATGAAAGACTTCTATTCTGTTCACCAGTCAGGAAGTGAGAGAGCTAGAGCTGTTGCTTGCTTGTTCTTCTTCTTGTTTTCCTTTTCGCTTTTGCCTTTTAACTGAATGACTGTGAGGCGCAAGTGTCGCCTTTTATACCATTCTCTACGGAAGATAGAGTATTCCAGAAAGCTCTAGAAAAGACTTAATGTTCTACTTCTTAGTAGAAACTTCTAGTTCCGTGCTGCTATCTGTTGTTGAATAGATGAACTATATAGTTAGGCTACTTTCTACTAGATGGCGCTAGTTTCCTCACTTCCAGAGACATATTTATTTATTATTAACGAGATATAAATATTCTCCTATTCTTGTCCCGAACATTACTCCCGCCGTGCATTGACGCCGTGGTCGTCATTGCAGATCTCGGTGAGGGACGTCTGGCTCCGCAGGCTCGGAGGGCAGGATGACCAGCTCGCTCGTCGCTCCCTGTAGGCTCTATCATTAGTTGTTCTCGACGACGGCGGCGGCGGCGGCGCCTGCGGTGGCGCGGCGGTTCTCTTCGTCTGTGGCATTGATCTGTGGCTGTAGTCTGGACCACACTGTGGGGGCGCCCTTTCAGTCTGTGTACATCTCGCGTAGCTTTGCTGCTCACGTTCATCTTCGATGCCCATCGCCTGTCGTGGACTGTACTATGATCTTCGATGGAGGCGTGGCGACGGGCGGCGTAACGACGTGAACGTGAGGCTTCTGTCTGTTTTGTACACTTGGCGAGAGTACTGGTGGCGCGTCCTTCTAAGTTGCTGTGGGGGTGTGTGGGCTCACACAGGTCATCTTCACGCGTAGTCAGGCAGTTGACTCTATGGTGTTTCTTGTCCACCATCCTCGTGTGCGCTCCGTGAAGAACCCAGCCTAGAGGCGTGTGTGAGGCGACGGGTTCATCCTGCTGTCCTTGGCGCACCTCACTCGCGATGAGAAGATGACAATTGTCTTGACCGATGAGGATCTTTGGTCTTGCTGCTTCGTACTTCAGCTGGTGTGCGATGTCACGGAGATGAGCACAATTTCGCAGACCTTCAGATTTCACCGTCTGTGCGGAGAGTCGAATATTGTCGATGGTCCGCGCCTGTATCGTATACTGTGCGCGTTCTCCCTGTAGAGTCACTTTGACGCGGCGAGAATGGCACGCGTTCATCTTGGTGTCGGCGATGGCGGCTATGTTCAGCGGCTCGATGGGGCCCGTAAGGCCCGCCTGTCTTGCTATGGCCGCGTCTATGAGCGTCACAGTAGAGCCATCGTCGAGCAGAGCGTGCGTGTGAACTTCTCCCGCCGGTCCGACGATCTTGACAGGTAAGATCTTCAGATACGCGTGTGTTTTGCGCGGCGACCACATCGACGATACAGTTTCGTTCATCTTCGTTTCCGGTTCGGTTTCTGTTGCTGTGACCGTTGATCTTGTGAAGTGCAGCAATCTATGATGGAAGTAATTGCAGCCATCTTCTCCGCAGCGGTTTCGCTTGCAACTGTGGGTTTTATTCTTGTAGCGAAGGCATCGGAAACATAGTCGCTGCGATTTGGCTATTTCCCATCGCGAGTTCACATCTGTTTCTGCGAACTTCGGGCATTTATTAATGAGATGTCCTTCTGTGGCGCAGTGGCGGCATTTTACTATTTTTTCTATGACTGTGGCCGCTGTGGTGTAAGCTCTCTGCATTCTGTTTTGACTGTGCTCTGCGGGTTCTGTCTCTGGCTGTGCGTAGGGCCCGCAGAGGTCGGCTTCTCTCTGTAGAAATCTGGAGAGCTTCAGTAGGTCCGGCTCTTCTGTAGTCTGAGTGGCGACGTAGTCAAACCATCGGTAGCGTAGTGCGGGCGTCAGCTTCTCTATTGTGATCTTCGTGGCCTCCGGGCTGTAGAGGTAGTGTATGCGGTCGAGCGCCCGCAAACTGGCGACGACGTTGAGCACGCGGCTGGCGAACACGCAGACATCGCGCGGGTTGTCCGTGAGGCGCGGCAGTGCACGCAGGCGGTCGAGTTCGGACATGGCGATGGAGTCGGGGCGGCCGAAGCGAGACTCCAGGGCGCGCATGATGTCTGTGGCGCGTGCATTCAATATCAGCAGATTCTCGACTGCTTCGTGGGCTCTTCCTCTCAGACTTCGTCGTAGTCTTGCCACGTTGTCTGTCTCGGTGAAGCTATCGGCTGTTTCATAGAAGCTCGCACGGAACGACAGCCACTCGTGATGTGAGCCGGCGAATATAGGCAGCTCCGTGTGGTAGCGTGGCGTGGCCCGCTGTCCGGCCTTCGCGGCGAGTGCTATTGCGGATGCCAGCTCGGAGATGTTGATCTGTTGTGGCTGGCTCGCAGCGGCTGGGACGTCCCGCGGTTGGCTTCTTGACTGTAGAGCTTCATAGTAGGTACCCGCTTGTGGGTAAGATGAGTGAAGCGGCAGCACGGTGTCAGTCGGGTAGGCCGCGGCGACGGGGGCGGCGTGTGCAGGCGCGGCGGCAGTGGCGGCTGCGACGACGGGGGCGGCCGCGGCGACGGGGGCGGCGTGTGCAGGCGCGGCGGCAGTGGCGGCTGCGACGACGGGGGCGGCTGCAACAGGGGCGACACCGGCGGGGGCGCAGTGCGCAGGCGACGGAGCTTGAAGCTGTGGTGGCACTCCCGTTTGATCCAGCCACTCTTCTACTTTCCAACTTTCAGACGCGTATTCCGACTGCTCTTCATCTTCGTCTTCACTACTTTCTGCTTCCAAGACGGCGATGCGTGCGGCAGCGAGCTCGAGTTGTATTCTCAGCATCTCTTCCTTGGCTCGAGCTATTCGCAGCGCACGCGTAGACTTGCTACTCTTCGACTTGCACTTCTTCTGTGACGACGCGGCGGCGGGCTGGGGTTTCTGTGACACGGCAGCAGCGGTGGTGAGAGCTTCTGCTCCGGCCTTCTTCACGGCAGCGGAAGAGGTTTCTGTGGGCGTGGCGGAGACAGAGGCGGAGGCGGCACCGGCAGCGGCAGGCCCAGCGGCAGCGCCAGCGGCGTCGGTAGTGGCAGCGACAGCGGCGTCGGCAGCGGCAGCGGCTTCGGCGGCGACAGCGGCTTCGGCGGCGGCAGCGGCGACGGCGGCGGCTCTCGTGGTGATCGGCATTCTTGATCCGACTTCCTACAACGACGAAGTATCCGGTTCGAAGGACCAAATGTGCGGGGTGCACCTATTCTGGTTGAGGGAAGTACGGCGGGCAGGGATCAGGAATGAAAGACTTCTATTCTGTTCACCAGTCAGGAAGTGAGAGAGCTAGAGCTGTTGCTTGCTTGTTCTTCTTCTTGTTTTCCTTTTCGCTTTTGCCTTTTAACTGAATGACTGTGAGGCGCAAGTGTCGCCTTTTATACCATTCTCTACGGAAGATAGAGTATTCCAGAAAGCTCTAGAAAAGACTTAATGTTCTACTTCTTAGTAGAAACTTCTAGTTCCGTGCTGCTATCTGTTGTTGAATAGATGAACTATATAGTTAGGCTACTTTCTACTAGATGGCGCTAGTTTCCTCACTTCCAGAGACATATTTATTTATTATTAACGAGATATAAATATTCTCCTATTCTTGTCCCGAACAATATTAAAGTTTGTAGCGACCCACGTCTTATAATTCTACTTGTCGTTTTCGTCACATTCGCTACGAAAAAGTAATCTGTATCATGTGAGGTTTCATGGGGTGATATATTTTGTTCTCGTCTTATTTCATTTATAATTTATAAAATAAAATCATTTTATTTGCAGGCACACGTTCCATAGTTAAAATTAGGTTCATACATATTTTATTCATACTTAATTTATAATTATAAATACATAGGTACAATTTATTTATTAAACCTTATTCTATTTAGCTAAAAAGCTACTTTAAAAAAAAAAGTAAAATATTAGCTTTGTAAATCGAACGTTCTATTCCAGCTGGAATCCGGAAAATTTACTTCAATTTAGAACTGCCCATAACTCCGCAACTACGAATCTTAAAAATTTAAGACTTTGAAATGAGACATCCGACTCGCGAGAAGCCATAGAGAGTTACCGTATGTGTGCTCGTATCTGGCAGCTTTATTTACTTGTTTATTAGCCGGGAGCATTTGCTGCCTGCAAAAACAGCAGTGCCCCTACTCTGAAACAAGTTTTCCAACCAATCTAACTTTACGTTAGAGTCGGGATTGCACTCCGTCTCTCGACTTTTAATCTCATGACGCAAGCAACTCGGGCTTATTGCGTCAAAGCTTTGGTTCACTCGAGTTGACCACTGAACGCTCCGCTGACTGACATTATTTATGCTAACCGTAGTCAGGGTCGACTGTGCCCATAGTAGGTGATGGAAGTCTCCGTTTACACTCTTAGGTCTTGGGTTCCATTGCCAGGTGGTGGTAATCTCTGCCATCATAGAATAATTATTATGGGTGGTTTTTTTAGTATTTAGCCTAGCACCATTTTTTCAATTCACTTTGGCAATAAATACTTAAGCAATTGTTGCAGAATAATTGCAATATTTTGTACAAGAGCTAGTACTTTTTTTCTATGATCACTGCTCTATAATGTGAAGACACAATGTTTTCACCGAAGTGTTGCTTCATTTTACGAGTAAACATTTACAAACGAAATATACATATTATTTGGTTAGACACCTATAGTTAATAACTACATAAATACTTAGTTAATTCTACAAAGGGACTAAGTACAAACCACAATAGCCACCACCGCAAAGACATTTATGTAGCCGACAGTGAAATTAAATCATGTTTAAATATTGCTTATTGTATAATGACCTAATTTCTTGAAAACATTATTTTCAAGTTAACAAAGCTCTTAGCTCCACTAAAGCCGTAAACTAATTTAAAAAATATTCGTATAAAATTAGAAAAATAACCGCTAGTGCTAGCAACGCCACAAACGGAAACATATGGGAACGCATTCGCCTTTTGACTGCTAAAAGGCTATTGAAGTGGGCGCGTTGAGTGAAAGAGGCTCATGAATGATGGCTAACTAGCTCTCAGGTTGAAGGAGATTAAAGAGTGGCGTTATTCAGTCTTACGTCGAGACGCCGCGTGTAATGTTCTGTATAAATAATCCGGAATAAAGCCTTCAGACAAAACGCACGACACAGCGGCCGGGAGATTTATCTCCCAGGATCTAATCTTGTGGATGGCGAAAAGAGCGGCTTCATTTTTTGTCTCAATTTTAGTCCCCGCGGTAAACATTGAGACAATTTTCCGAGAAAACTCATTAAGGAGTACATAACGCTAAATAGTATCCTAATTGAAGGCGGAATGGTTTTGGGTGGACTTAATGGATTTAATGTAGGTACTAGAATGTTCCAAAAAGCGGGTTTTCGCAACAGTTTATTGATAGCGTAGGTCGCCAGTATCTACCTATTTCGTAAAATTCCTTAGTAGGTATAATAGTCAAACTACCAAACAGCAACAACCTTACGATATGTTTTTATATTTATGCTGAAGATTAAAGATTTCCTGCAGGTAAATCACAACAACACGACACTGACCCACTTCCCAACAGTCAATCTGTCCGGCAAAGAATCGACTAAATTGGAATTCCTTCGGCATCACCTTTCGGAGCCGCACCCCGAACACGGCTAATACAGAGGGAATTGTTTAAGAGTTAGTTTAAGATTAAAGGAAGATGGCGGCGCACGTTTCTCGGGCAGTCTGGCGACGTGCCTCGAGACTCCGAGATCAAGTGAGTGGAGTTGCCAACTTACCGGGCACGTAACCCACTCTGCCTGATCATGCCCCCATACTTCCTCTGCTGCTAATTTGTTCGCTAACTTACTTTTTTATTACTTGCTAACTAGTAAACAAGGCCGGCACTCATTGGTAATTTAACGCGCGGAGTCTAAGCGCTTCGGCGCGTGACGTGGAACTACGTAGCTATATATGGGTGGTTTACATGCGCTTTGTATTGTTTGTGGTGTCTGCAACTAACTGAATTGTTTGAGGGTCAGAGAGTTTTTAACGAAATGTTTGCAAGTATTTTGTAAACCGAGTTCTGCTTACAGGACACGGTGTTTTTGTCGGTTTTTGTTGACACAAGTGATAGAAAACACAAAATCTGCTCTTCACCTATGGACTAATCTTCCGAGAACATTAGAAAAGCTCCTTCTCGCACTGTCTTCGAGCGACTAACCGGTGCTCATTTCATTATCGCGGCAACTTGGATGAATACCACTTTCTTGTAGCCCTTTGGATATTTTTTTTTAAATTTTGTTTCACATCTTTTTATTGGGTTTTCTGTACTTACCTACTGATGATTGGCTTGTAGAAATTGATTTTAACATTACGCCCAACATTTGTTCAACCGTTTTCTAGCGATTGCAACTTTGTATTTTACTATAGGTACTAACTATATGATCTCAGTGTATCTCTAGATATTGCATGAGAAAAACCAGCATCCTGAAAAGATTTGCTTCAATAAAGCGTACAACAGTGAACAAACAACGCCCCTCACCTCGCCGCCTCGCAAACATCGCGCCAAAAGATTAAAAGCCATAACGCTCTCAACACTAGCGATCGTTTCAGATATTGTAATACAGCGGGCATCTTAGCGCTCCTCCCGCCGGCAATAACCGAGCTGAGAAATATTTTCACATCGTTGTGGCAGTTAAAATGAAACTAACAGCGCCCCGCGGAGCCGTAGCGGACCCGCCGAGCCCCTCACGACAGATTATACTGAATATTTCTGCGAGTTACATAATTTTATTCATGAGGGTACCACGCTCGATCACTGCACTGTTTTCGTTTATGCCCAGTAATAATATTTATGGGGGTCCGACGGTTAAATTTAATTAAGTTTAGGACCGCATAAACAAGTATTTTCTGAGGAACTCGACGGAATTATGTCGTGTGGACTCTTCGGTTGGGCCTTTACTAATTTGCGCACAGTATTAGAATAAATATGCAGATGAGGGAAACCCTGTTTATATTATTCTTGGAATAAACAAAATTATCTGTGAGTAAGTAAGTTGGTAGGTACATAGGTTCTAAGGTTCTATGTTGAAGAAAGACATCGTAAGGAAACTGACCCTTACACACAACACACCCTTATCAAATTGAGTAGGTATTTCGAGAGCCATTTGCCGTCACTCAATCCTTAGCTTGCCAATACTGCTAACCTTTGGCATATATCTGTACTATAGGTATGCGAGTCAGTTAGGGAGATTAGACACATTCTAGGTACTAAGCTATCTGGCGCTGGACGTCCTAAGACGGTAATTGATTCCTCGCTGCACAATCCAACTGTCTCTTACCCTCGGATTCCTGAACTACGCCCAATCAGGCTGTGTGGCCTATCAATCAAAAAATTTTAAACTCCCTACCATCCCATAGACTAATACCAAATATAAGCGTAATTCTTACATACCTAAATATTTACATACAAAAAAATCATAAATACATATATAATAATTACATAATTTACACTTTTATATTATACATACATACATAGGTACTTGCCGGTATTTACTTAAGTTTGTAACTAGCCCTAAAAGTTTGTGTTAAGGCTAGATACAAACTTAGTAAGATTTACACGATAGACACGTAGGTACCATTTATAAATAATGTTATATCGGTCCTAATACTATTTGCAAATGGAAGGCTCTCCGCAGTACAAAATATGCAGAGGTGTATTTAAGAATGATTGGGAGCTAATGCATTACCGGTGTTGTGTTAGCGCTTCACTGGGCTGAGACTAATGTGCGTCAAACCGCATCTAAAATCGGTCACAATTTAAGAGACTTTCGTGATCGAGAGGTTTATTCGGTTGCTTTAATCCTGAGGAGTGTATTTTGTTGAGCTGGAGCCCATTTAGGCTTCGAGGAAATTTGTGCCTGTATTTTGAATAAATTGACTAAAATTCTAATTAAAGTCATGTGGGTGAGTATTTTATAAAAAGTCTGGGGAAAGAGAAACCATAGTAATGAAAGATAATCATAACATACTAAATATAGAGTCGGGTGCTTGAAAGGAGCATCCTCGCGGTGCTATGAATAGATTGGCGAATCCTTTCACCCTTGTGTAATGAATGAGTATAATTTTGATATCTTGTTTCTATTCTGCGGTGATCCTCTTACCTTACCTGACTTTATAAGTAAACATTTTGATACACAGTATACACTCGTACCTATATCAAAATCCTGTAGGATTCATTATTCAAAATTGCATATCGTGAAATCAACACTGTGATATTGTATCCGCAGCCTTCGCGGAATTTATATTCAGCGCCATATTCCGATGTTAAATAACTTCCGTGTAATGTCTTTGAAATCGAAAAAAGGGAATAATAAATTTTGATTACTTTCTCACGTCCGCAATCGTGATTTGATTTCAAAATTACTCATTCGCGCCCGTTTTTATCACATAAATCAAGATGAAAAATACTATATTTCAATTTTTTACGTGTATTTAGCGGGGGTATATAATTTGATGTTTTTTTTTATAATATCTGTGTTTGTCTGTTGTAAAAAGATCAATTCGATAAAAATGTACTGTGCTACTACAAAAAAAATATAAACACTGTTTAACAAGAGTTTAAAACGATATTTGACAGATTTTATAGGCGTTTGACAGCGCTAAACACCTGTTAAATACTGTCTAAGTTTTTGTGGTAAGGCCCATAATGTTTACCCGTTAGATGCTTTGTAGCTGATACATGCTAATCAATGTAAGTAATCAGGCTTACAAATCCTAGGTATAATAATTATTTGTTGTAATAATTTATTTCATAAAAATACCTAGGTATAATGTTTTGTTGTAATAAGTTTTCTGTCTTATTATTCTGTCTCAGTAAAAAAAAACATAAAAATACCTAGGGTTGAAGAGGTAACTAGAAGTGTTGCGGCACGGCAAGTGTTATTACTGGATCAGACTTCGATGCAAAAGTTCATTATACCGCATCCCTGAGCACGCTCTAATTCTGCTAAGCTTGTTAATGATACTTTCTCCAACTTTATAAGAACCGTTCCCTTCATCCATTCTGAATATTCTGATCGAAGTTGCGAATGCGAAGGTTGAGTGTTTGGAAGCAATTAACGAACTCAGTTTCAAATAATAAAAAGTCGGCTGACCGGTAAAGTAAGTACTTATAGAGTTTTTTCTTCGTTTTTCTAGATTTGAACAGATTTAAATTATCTTACCTAAATGATCAAAATTCGTAGCTAAATAGGTACTACATTACAGAATGGAGCAATGACGTAAAAGTTGCCCCAGCATCACCAAGAGAACTATACACACTGCAGTAGGTACGGACTGAGAAACGACGACACTCCAACGTCGTGCATTAAATATTACTAGAATCAGACTACAAAAGCTTCAGCGTGCCCTCGTTTCTAGAAAAATGTTAGTTATTTAATACCGAGTGACACGAAGAAAATACAACTAACCTCGATACACGCTCTCTTTTTAATCACTTATGGATGTAATTTAAAAATATCAACGTAAAAACTGAAAACTGAAATCCAACCTGCACTGCGCTCCATACCGCATAGTTTAATCTCTTTCTGGCTAAAGTGGGTTTTTTACTTTTTATAATCGCAACACACGAAACCTTTTATGCAAGAGTGGTGCTTACAAAGATTTTAGTTAACTCGAATCTACACTCTGGCGGCGTAATTTTAATAAAAAAATATTTGTGCTTTCACGAAAAACACGGCGCGCCATCAGCTTTAGCCGCGAGGTGATAAATTATACGGAGGAGGGCAGAATCAGGAGTCTTTAGCCGCATAGTTATGATAAGTAAAGTGGGAATGTAGAAGTTACGACGGTACCGGCGCATCGGGACGTGGAAGAGTTCAATTGGCTCAATAAATTTGAAATTTCATTATTTGAAGAGGGAGCCGGGCGCCGCACCCCCGAGTTGCCAATAGCTATTGGGTTTCCGATCACGTCTCCATACTATTGGCGAGGATATTCCCGACACCTGTGCTCGCACTGTATGAGGCTTTAAACGCGGATCTGCTTCTTCGATAAACTGACTGTGAAATATCTGCGGTGGAGCGGCGCCGCATCGCCTATGAATGATACATGCCGCGCGGCGACTCCTGCATATTACACGCGAGCCCTGCCACTACTTCACAAGCAGCGACTAAATTTTGATAAGACTTATATGCCTTCCCCCAGTTTTGCCACCTAAATTTGTGATTTCCATTCTAAAACTTCGTCCGCCTCGTATAACTACTTCTAAGATATTCATTACTGCCGAGAGCTGTTGTGGTTTTAAAGCACTTAGAGGCAAACTGAGCCTGACTTGCACCAATCGGGAGCTTCCGTCTCTCGCTTAACTTCGAGTCTGCGGCAGCCACGTGCAAAACCGATAATTTAAATAAAGCGGATTCGTAACTGCGCCAGTCGCGTATTTAGAAAACGAACATGTCGAAAAGTTTAATTTGTCGCACACAAAGGCGAATAATATGGCAGATTAAAATATTGAATTAATGAGACGCATTTTAATATAAAATAGGCAAATAAAAGACGACAAAGACTCGGCTTACATCCAATTTAAATCGCCACATTGAGCTGTCAAACCCAATCTCTTGTTTATAGGCCGGCAGCGTCATTCCACGGGACCTATAATAAAGCCGCGAGACAATGGGAGACGGCTAATTTTTTCTCGGTGAATACGTAAAAGTTGGCGACGGCGGTGCAGACCGCGACCGTATCTCAAATTAAATCTCACCAACAAATCTTCGTGGGGAGGATGAGCCGGCCCCTACCACGAGGCTGCGACTTGTCGACGGTTTAACTCCTGTATTATTTATAATTCGGCGGGAACTCCGAGTCGAATCTGTCCGTAATAAGGTCAGTTGGCGTGCGAACTTTTTCATGCTCACCTTTTTACGGACTAACTTTATTGGCTGTGGAGCGAACGTTCGTATACATTTGTAATGGGATAGTCAAGTAGGATCATTTGAGGGAAAATATCTGAACAGAAAATATACGTTGCCTTCACCTGCTCTGAAAGTTTTTAATAGAGTTTAAAAAATATTTGTATTTTTACTAAACATGGCTATAAAATTCGGTTTTGAAGGGTCCACTAGCCTAAACCCTATAGGTATATTATTTTATAATATATTTTAGAACTAAAGTAGGAGGTATCAGCTAATTCAAGTATTTCTACTACCTGCGCATACATAGTAGGGCCCGCCGCGAGGTTCATTTTGTCAGTCGGAGAAGCCTCGCCCAGCACAATTTGTTCCCCTACAGCCTTAAAAATCCACATTTTATTGTTCCGCCTTCATTTGTGCCGCAACTCGCATAAAAGCCGCTAGATGAAACTCTTTGTCAATCATGATTTACATTCATTACTAATAGTCGGTACCTCTAAGTCCGTAACTTTAAATGAAATCTCATTAATTAAGATTCATTAAAAAGCTGACTTTATAAAAGCTGATTTTGAAATACATTTGTGTTGATAATTAATTATTGAATATACGAGAAAATAGGAAAACCATGTTTGCGACACACCATCACCTAGGATTATTGGTAAGATTATGACCCCCATATTCATATAACTTACAAACAGTTTAAATCGGTGAGAAACAATCAAGTTTCGATTTTGACTCTTTTGTGTCAGTCAAAAACTTTCACTTTAAAATTTATGATGACGGGGCTATATCTATAATACAGATTCTGTATTAGAAACGTATTTTGCATTTTATGGTTTCTATTCCAATACCGGCGGAACCCTAAAGAGAGGGGAGGAAATATTGCAAGGTTTTAAAGGTGAAAACAATTTGTCAGTGAGCTGTGATGTATTCACGGGTCAACACACGTATTAATTGAGAGCTCACCTCTCTGTGAAACAGACCAGATGTTTGTTTTTTTACCGAATTTAAAAAAAGAAGCGGTTCTTAGTTTCCAAAAGTAAACGGTACGGAGTTTTTTTCATTGCAAAATTTATTTATTTTAAAAGTCCATGTAATATAAACTTACCTACATAACAATCACTTTATTTCCATTATGTTATATTCCTGTATGATATTATTATATTCGCGACTTAATCTCCCGAAGGATTAAGATGAAAGTAATTGGTAAAACTATAATTAGATAAAATAATCTGGAAAACTATTTTCCTACGTCCGCCGACTGCTGCGATGTCAAAGCCAACTAAAACATAATTATGATTCCCTGAAATGAGTAAAACAAACTTCAGGTGGTTAATTAAAGTTATCTTGCAGTATTAACCCCGCAACGAAAAAGCTACAAACCATAGCGTATCTGAAACAGATGAACCGTTTTGAATGTGACTTTGAGAAGTGATTGATCAATATTTCTCTACAACAGGAAAAATAATAATACAATAATGGTAATTAATAACTTTATTTTGTTCAAACAAAAACGATATTAAAGCGACATTGTCAAAGAAAGACAACACCGAAGATAATTATTATCCTATTCGCATTATGGCTTGTCTAATGTTTAAAACTTCCTTGAGTAAGTTTATTTATTGATTATCTAAGTAATTATAAAATAGGTACAATATGTTGTTAAAATCAAAATATGGTTCATTAAAGTCAGCAAAAAGCAATAAGTACTTAGATATACCTAACATTTTATTTGTCATGAAGATATCGTCTGAGTATTCAAATAAAAAAGATGAAACTTTTAGGCAGCTCAAGCATAAAATTTGTATAAATTGATATCAAATAGTTGCTTAAGATGAAAGACATTTCGCGATAAGTGTGAAACAAGTTATTTATTTACTGTATCTGTAGCAAAAATGATTTCTGGGAAATATTTGCATGTAAATTGGGAATTTCTTACGTATACATAATAGTTTGTGACTTATTTTACAGTGTCTGTATTAACAAAGACTTAAAACTAAACATTATCTTAATCATCTTACGATTGACGACTAGACAATGCTATGTACAATAGCCGCAGTCCACTTAAATCAAATGAGTATTACATTTAATTCCGTTTAAGTACATTTTATTAATTTAATTACAACCCTCGTACAACCCAACAGTAAAAATACTTCGAATAAACAATACGACAGTAAAACCGTTACAGATAGAATTCCAATGTTTAAAATTCGAAAGTCAAGTTTCTTTTTCAGCCATCGACGGACAAAATGCTAGCCAGCCAGTATGCAGGCATTTCGCAGGGTTGCTAGTTGGAAAAAAATAATTAAATAGTGGAGTTGCAGCGAGTAGATACTGTGGGAGCATTTAATTTGTTCTATTTCCTGAGATTGTCAGGTATGTAGTTGTCCTTCCCGGGAATGCCCGAGCCGCCAGAGTCGCCGAGCCACGGATATCTGTAAATAGAAAAATATTGCTACAATCCCTTTGTTCTGTGAAAATTGCGGAGAATATAAAATAATGCTTTACATAAAGTGTGATCAGACCTCTGCTCTGAGCAATGTTTATGTTTAGACTACAGTGTAAGAGCTCCCGACTGTTTTGGTATCCCCCAGTTGATATCAGATCTATATTACGACACGTGTCGTGTAGTCAACATATTTATATACCTCGGTATACTCGTAGAAACCGTTCCAAGATGAAAACATTAGATACCGAAGCATGCGATTGATCAGCTCAAGAAATCTCTGGTACGGGATCGCTTTGAATAGGATAGCTCCATCTAGATACAAACGTTTCTACTGGACAGCCCGCATAATGGTTGGATTAACGTGATTGATTTGACCGAATAAAAAAAAGTATTTCTGTAGATGATTATTATTCCCTTATAAAGTGACCAAAGGGAGAGTAGGTTTACATACCTATTTTATAACATTTTATAGATTTTAGAAATATCATTTTTTTATAATCACATCACAAAGTAACTTCTTCAGTGTACATTGAACGCCTTGGGGCACACAAAAGGGTGGCGAAGTGGTCAGCGCTGCAGTTTTCCTTAGCGCTGCGGTAAATACAGCTCTATCTCGCTGAATTAAGCATAAGCTGATATCGTGACAAGTCTTGTTCAATTCTCCAGTTGCGCTACTAGTATACCACGAAAAAACAGCTGATACTCACTGGTTAGGGCACTCGCTACACGTCTCCATATACCGCGTGTCAGTAAAATTAGCTGTCGGGTTCTTAAAGGACAGGGCACACTTGTTGGGCAGATTACAGGGTGCGGCGGGGAAGGCCTTGACGTCGCACTTCCACGGCTCGAAGGTCACCAGGTTCTTGGCGGGCCGGGGGTCCGTCATCCAGGTGAGCGCTTGTGTGATCGTCACGAACCATACGTCGGGCCTGCGGGGGACGAAGGATTGTAAGTGGAGGAATATTTGGAGCTAGACTTATGTGTCAAATTAAAATGCTTTAGTGGATTGGGAAGGGAAATTAATTAACTGTAACCAGATTTGTTATTTTTACGTTATCCTTTTGCAAAAGAATTTATAACAAACGATGTACATGAGTAACCTACGCATAAGCTCAATGTGGTGGTAGTATATACATTAATTGTCACTTTTTCCAGAGTTGTAACTACCTACATAGGCAATAACCAACATTGCGTAGGTATTCTTGATTACTACTTATCAGTATTCCACTAAGTGCGATTATTATTTAATTCCCTTAAAAGGAAACGAACAGCCAATCCTAATTCTTATTAATGCTGTGAAATTATCACTTCAATCGAAATAACAATAAGAAGTGGTGAAGTCCAAAAGCGTTTCAGACTGATTGGCTATTTTAAAACCGGGTTTATTTACACAAAGTGGCGTATTGTTGCCGCTGCCACGAACCTAATCTGGAAACAGAAGCGAAGAAGTCTTTCTCTAATTATCCGATTTTCTTCAAAAGATCTTAGTTTAAGTTTGTGCAGCGAATAAGGCGCTTAGATAGAACTGCTTTTAAACTCAACGGTTTTTAGATAAAAGTGCCGAGTAAAGCTTTGTCAACTTCTAAAGACTCGAGGAAATTTATTGCAGATGAAACGGCCATCTTTATTCCGCCCGATTTCATTATCATTTTGTCACGAGAAATAAAGGTTTGCAAGGTAAGGTAAATACTTTCCATTGTTAAAATTTTACGGTCACTTTGTCGCGTTACGGAGGGGTCTTTTACTTCGTTTGTAGCCCCCAGTAATGAGAGAAAAATAAAAATAAACCCCTTTTTATTTTAAGTGTCCTGCTGAACCGGTTCATTTAAATTTTGCAGAGTCTTATTGTGGAGCGTCTATTTTGGGATTGTTTACGTTTGCCCCATTGAAACGGACAGGTAATAGGTATCGTGTATATTGAAGTAAAGTAGCCATAGTAAGCCTTCAAACATTGACAAATTCATAGCAGAGCGGCGATCTTTCTAATTATCGCGTATATTTCTATGTCTTTTCCACTTCTCTCTTATTTATTTTACCTTCCATCATAATTGGAGCCCACCCTATTGCTCTTTTAGGCACACCTCAGAACCAGACATATTTTCATCATACACTGTTGCCTGTATCAAATACCTGCTAGGGTAAGCTAAACTTAAAAAACATTATAGCTATAAAATTTAACGTTTCAAAGAGAAGCTAAAGAAGTAAGCTAGTGTGCTATAACCGACTTTGTTCATCTAACTTTGTAAGTCATCGGTAACATATTTAAATGTTATCTAGCGGAATATTGCAGTTCAACATTCACTCGTAATTTCACGGCAACTCGTAACCAAGTCTGGACAATGAAGGACATAACAAGCGGAACTATTTGGCCGTAGACAAGTTCCTAATTTGTACATCATAGAAGTTATATTCGAACTATACCTAGAGTACCTAAGCTACGAATGAACTCTTCGTTCGTATATAAAATATCGGAAAGAACTTGGAAAAAGTCGGAAGTATAAGGAACTATTTAGTTGTCCGCGAGTTCTCAATCCAAGCCACCCAGGTGGATTCTACTTCAGATATAGATAAATAAGTTCCCTTGTAGTATTGACCGGAGATTATGTGCAATCGTGATCAGATATTTATTAAATATGATTTAGTGGAAAAAACTGGGAACAAAGTGCGAATTTTGAAATTCTGATTTCAGTTTCGGGCTTAGATATACCATGCTGCACATGTAGGTTTCGGCTTAGTATACCCTTTTTGCAACACCCTGTATTATTAAATAAATAAATATAGAGCAGCTGCATTTATAACAATTTAGGAGTAGGTCCCGTAATTAAACTTATATGTAGTTTGTCGTGTAGGTACTTATATTGACTTAGCAATGGGAAAACCAACTTATAAAGTTCAACCCTGTATAGTAAAATAATCCAGCTCTGCTTTAACCACAACTAAGCAACCCGGTGGGCAGTGGTCCAAGCTTAGCAAAGATAGAGAGCCCAGGGGAATTACCGCAAAGGTTCCAGGTTAAAAGGTAATCGATTGAAACAACTGTAGGGAATAATACGCTGACTAAAGAGAAGAGAATTGTATTCGCGAATGTTTTAACTAATTACCTTCTCAAGATAAAGTCTTAGGGCTGATTTTTCAATAGCCAGATAAAAGTTATCTTAGAAATAATTCTGATGCTGTTGCGTCTGAATCTAAAAATATCATAAAACGAGAAACTGACTGATTGTCTGACATATCAACGCACAGCCTAAGAAACGGCTAAATTTAGGCACTTGAAATTTGGAAGGGACGTAGCTTAGGATAGGTATCCTAGAGGTGCACTATGAAAGGAATTCCCGAAACTCCCATGGGAACATTGTTCATTGCTTCACGTTAATCTCTCCCTCTTTTTTGTGGGGGTTTCACTAAAGATATAATAGTATTAAAACAACAATACTAACTGGCTAGCGGCCCAGTTGAGGAACTTGTGCAGGCCCTGCTCGAGCGGCTTGATCTGGAACCAGTTGGTGTGGAACGGCATCATGTAGGGAGCGCGGTTCTGTTCGTAGTAACGGTTGAAGTCTTCTTGCAGCCATTCTAGCACCTGGGGAAATTGATATAATTATGTATATTATTATGTCGCAGTCATCTGATTGAATCTGCTATTTCATTAAATCACTAGCTCGTTCATTGAATTAATGTATTCAATTGATTTTTGAAAAACGTGATGATTTTTGGGCAAGGAAACATAGGACCAGTCCTATACAGTGATTTACTAAACATGGTAAGTACATTACGAAGATCATTATTTCCATAGCGGTTCAAAATGTCCATTCTCCATTGATTAAATATAGCTAAGGACGCTGTCGACATCGACATTAAAATTATTGTAGTAGATAGGTACTACAAATGCATTAAACACGGATCTCATAGATTTTCGACAGAAAAAGACGCATTCAAATAGTGGATGCCTCTGATGTACTTTCCAGGGCCAGAAATAGTAACGGATCTCTTTTCCGGTGAGTAGAGAGACTAGAGAGTAAAATCAAATATGACAGAGTTATTGTAAAATTCTTACGTCGTCAGAGTCGTGATGGTGCAGCACGCACTGGTCCAGGTAGGGGCAGTGGCCACCCTCATATGACTCGATGAAGTGAGCGTTGAATGGCACCTCCCAGAGACCTGGAAATAATCATCATTCAACCTTTTAACCTTAATCCTTTTATCCCTAATCAGGGAACTTACAAATAATAGGAAACAAAAATATTCATAGAAGTGCACTATACATTGATGGGGTGCATTAGGAGCCACTTTTCGCCAATGGTATGTCAGTACTCCCGATTGCCATCTTTCATCATGATCATCAACCCGTAAACGTCCACAGCTAGACCGGCTTTCCTTATACAACCACTACCTACCGGATACCTGCCTAAGATCGACGGTTTCAAAATTTTGGGTTCTGAATAGCATCCCTACACTTGCCTAGTCGTGGCCTACACTCGTATAGGGATGCTCTCGTGTATAATAAATTATCGGTAGTTTATTAAACAAAGATACGATTTCATAACCACCAGCAGCCATAGTATCATACCTTTTTTAGGGTTCCGTAGCCAAAATGGCAAAAACGGAACCCTTATAGTTTCGTCATGTCCGTCTGTCCGTCTGTCCGTCTGTCCGTCTGTCACAGCCGATTTACTCGGAAACTATAAGTACTACAGTGATGAAATTTGATGGGAATATGTGTTGTATGAACCGCTACAAAAATATGACACTAAATAGTAAAAAAAAGAATTGGGGGTGGGGCCCCCCATACATGTAACTGAGGGATAAATTTTTTTTTTTCGATGTACATATCCGTGTGGGGTATCAATGGAAAGGTCTTTTAAAATGATATAAAGTTTTCTAAAAAACATTTTTCTTAAAGTGAACGGTTTTTGAGATATCAGCTCTCAAAGTCGTAAAAAGTATGCCCCCCCCCCCTCTATTTTTATAACTACGGGGTATAAAATTCTAAAAAAAATAGAGGTGATGCATGCTAATTAACTCTTTCAACGATTTTTGGTTTGATCAAAGTATCTCTTATAGTTTTTGAGATAGGTTGATTTAAGCTACGGAACCCTTTGTGCGCGAGCCCGACTCGCACTTGGCCGGTTTTTTAAAACACTAGTTCAATATCTTACCCGGGAAAGTCTTGGTGGGGCAAGTGTCGACCTTGCACTCGTGCGGGATCTTGTAGTCGAGCGTGTACGGCCACACCGGGATCGGCAGCGGCGGGACGCCGACTGAACTGTCGTAGATGTAGCCGTAGTCTTCTAGCACCTGGATGTGGAGCATTTTGATGTATTTAGTACTATTCGAAAATAAACAGACGTAGGTAAATAGTAAGCTGTAGGAAATGGGCTGTTGAAGAGTGGTGGGTTATTTTCTCAATCTTCACGCTTGGCTGGTGGGTGGAAGATATCACACAAACCCAAACGTTTAACCTGGGATCCTTGATACAACAGTCACAGTCGCTTACAAACCACAGCTTCATCCCCTTATCAATAATAATACACAATTTCATAATAGTCTACTGCCAGATATATTTTATATGGGTTTTCTTGAAACAAACCTAGGTAACCATTACATTTTAAAAACAAAAAATATCATGCAAATGAATTCATTTATATCCGATCTACAATATATGTAGACAGGAATACACCAAATTTCTAGGACTTTAATTTTAAAATGGAAATTTAGTGTGTCATCTCAAATTCAAAGTATTGTTTCTTCAGAAGCTACACTATTCGCTGAGCATTTTGGAGCTAATCTGAATGCTTTACGAAATCCGACTAGCTTGGTACCTACACAGTTTCAAGTTACGGCGATTGACCAAATCTAAAGGCAACCACAATCCACGTCCAACTTAGCAAGTAAACTTGAACCAAGCATTACCAAGAAATACTTTAATTGAAACATACGCGATAATAATCTAGAGGCAACTGTTATAAATCATTTCTTTTTATTATAACAGTACACGCGTAGGGAGGTAAGAACATAATTAATAATTATTTACACACACGTTAACTTTCTCAATGAAAGTTCCATGAAAAAAGCTTTGATATTAAAGCTATTAAACTACGAGCCAAGGCCTTGATAGAAGTTAGAACATATATTTTTAAACGCGAATCTTTTTTATTCGTTTATGCCTCGACATAAAAAGTACGTTTTCTTCCATCGTAACAAATAGTAGACAGGTATATAGGTACCTATGTATATTCGCTACTATGAATTATGTATTCGAAGGTAAGCCTTGAAATCCAGCCACATTTATAGCTTTTTTATGAGACATTTGGACGATGATAGTCTAGATAGAGCGTACTTGGAATCTCAACACCGGGCTTAAAAGCCCGATTTTATAACACCATAATTTCCGTATAACACCCGTTACTTGGTATGGATTAATGGGTTTACTCAGATTTTACACCCGTTGAAAGATAAGATATATCTTTTGTACCTATCTGTACCATACCATGCCATATTCCGGAAATCATAGCGTTTTCGAAGAGATCGTGATATTGTAATTCATATAAAATAAACATAACTATTGTAAAACAAATCACAGAATATATCAGTCATCAATATCCCGTGGCGTAATTCATCAAAAATTTTACTATAGCCCCCACTAGCCTACTAAACCGCATGAACCGATATTCATTTACCTATCACATTTTACATTCATAATCATAAGGTATCATAATGATTATTCATTTCATATGCCACGGAGTTATATTTAGAAATGCTACTACTCACGCACGGCATTTGCGTCGGCATATTAGTATTCAAATGTGAGACACACAAACCTGTATTCAACGCGAGTCCGGAACTACGGAACCGGTCAAGTTTAATATTACGTGCGATTACTGACTACAGGCCGATCAATGTTGCAATGTAAAATTAATTTTAAATTCGGAGTGATGGGCTAAATTAGCGACCGAGGCATCACATACGATAGGATATCTTAGATTAATGGTAAGTACCTTATTGATTGATTGTTATATTGCATAAAAATATATTAAATGTTGTAATTTTACTAATTTCGTGTATCTACACCTAATAATAGGCTTTTACAACGAAAAGTTCCTCATTGAATATTTGTTGTTTAAGCTGCCTGTGTTCCAGTTTTTATCAATAAATAGATAGGTACCTTTATTTGGCACACATTTAATTCGTGTTTTTGAAAAAAAATCATAAAAACTTTCTTGTCCCAACTACGCTCAACAGTTAGTTCCAAAAGGGACAAGACCACTTGTAATGAGCGGACTACACTGGATCTTTCGTGCGTGTAGTGACGCAATGTTGCTTTCTTCACCTCACACGATTACGCGATTAATATTGCATTCGTATGAAACTAATCGTTTTACTTAATAGACGAGGAATTGTTTTGCGTGCGAAATATATTATATTTCAGTTTCATATTTTATGTTATAAAATGTGGAGTTATAAAATCTCTGTAATGGGTATGCAAAGCAAAATCGTATATTTTTTTCTGCTTGACTCCATTAAGTTTATATTATTAAATAAATATAAAATGAATATCTCTGTCAAAACAATAAGTGCCTATTTCACAACGTCTAGATAAAGGATACCGTGTGATTATTTAACTAATCTCTTACTCGTCGCATATCGTCATAATAATATTTTAGTGCGCTATGATATAATAGTGTTAAAACCAGAAGGAAAAGGTGACACAAAAAGTTAACTCATTTGTGAAATAGGTTTGTTTTACCATAAATCATTAATACAACTTGAAAACATGAGGATTTATATCGATAACCAACAAATTAAATCAGAAAATACAAGAACACGACTCCATATTCAAATTAACTCCCCCCTTCCTTGACAATGACATTGACATCTCCTTTTTGACGTTTCCCGCCATGGCTTATCTGCCGACCACAGAGTACGTCGTCGCGGTGTAAATACGATTGCTTCCTGTTATTATTCTGAGGTTCGGAGTTATATTTGTAACACGGCCTTTCCTGATGGCGTGACGTCCTCGACCGCAACGTCTTCTCAAAGTCTTCAACACCACGCTCTAGGCAATCCAAAACTCAGCACTTCAAAATCTGTAAACAATTGATGTGATTAGAAGGGTATTTTTGCATTTTGTTCTAATTGGGCAGAGGCACACGAGTCGGCTTGCCACCCTAACCACTGGCAGAGGCACACGAGTCGGCTTGCCACCCTAACCACTGGCAGAGGCACACGAGTCGGCTTGCCACCCTAACCACAGGCAGAGGCACACGAGTCGGCTTGCCACCCTAACCACTGGCAGAGGCACACGAGTCGGCTTGCCAACATCACCACTAGCAGAGGCACACGAGTCGGCTTGCTAACCTAACCACTGGCAGAGGCACACGAGTCGGCTTGCCACCCTAACCACAGGCAGAGGCACACGAGTCGGCTTGCCAACATCACCACTAGCAGAGGCACACGAGTCGGCTTGCTAACCTAACCACTGGCAGAGGCACACGAGTCGGCTTGCCAACCTCACCACTGGCAGAGGCACACGAGTCGGCTTGCCAACAACTTGGGCAGAGGCACACGAGTCGGCATAACCCTGAACGAGAGATAAATCGGCACACAAATAAAAAGTAAAAATTCAGCACCGGCAGAGGCACACGAGTCGGCTTGCCAACAACTTGGGCAGAGGCACACGAGTCGGCATAACCCTGAACAAGAGATAAATTCGCATACAAATAAATAGTAAAAATTCAGCACTGGCAGAGGCACACGAGTCGGCTTGCCAACAACTTGGGCAGAGGCACACGAGTCGGCATAACCCGAACAGAGGGATAAATTGGCACACAAACTAACAACAAAAAAATAATTGTTAATACCTTTGTTAGCATTCAAACCAATAAATAATAAAAAAAAGTTATGAATGAAAGTCAAAGCCACTCATCGCATTTCTGCGTGAGATCCCGTCGAGAGCGGTTTGAAGTACTTGTGAATGCCCCTCGATGCATCTTCCACGTCAGCCGTCTATGGCCAACGGTAACGCGCATCATGCGCACACAGCATGCGTGTTGTGCACCCGCGTCAGGCGGTTGCCAGCGCGACCACCAGACCGCAGCACGCATACAGCGCAGACAGCAGCGCGCATACAGCGCAGACAGCAGCGCGCATACAGCGCACACAGCAGCGCAGGCCGGAGACCGCAGCGCGCAGACAGCAGCGCGCATACAGCGCAGACAGCAGCGCGCATACAGCGCAGACAGCAGCGCGCATACAGCGCAGACAGCAGCGCGCATACAGCGCACACAGCAGCGCAGGCCGGAGACCGCAGCGCGCAGACAGCAGCGCGCATACAGCGCAGACAGCAGCGCGCATACAGCGCAGACAGCAGCGCGCATACAGCGCACACAGCAGCGCACGCCGGAGACCGCAGCGCGCAGACAGCAGCGCGCATACAGCGCACACAGCAGCGCAGGCCGGAGACCGCAGCGCGCAGACAGCAACGCGCATACAGCGCAGACAGCAGCGCGCATACAGCGCAGACAGCAGCGCGCATACAGCGCACACAGCTGCGCAGGCCGGAGACCGCAGCGCGCAGACAGCAGCGCGCATACAGCGCAGACAGCAGCGCGCATACAGCGCAGACAGCAGCGCGCATACAGCGCACACAGCAGCGCAGGCCGGAGACCGCAGCGCGCATACAGCGCAGACAGCAGCGCGCATTCAGCGCAGACAGCAGCGCGCATACAGCGCAGACAGCAGCGCGCATACAGCGCAGACAGCAGCGCGCATACAGCGCACACAGCAGCGCAGGCCGGAGACCGCAGCGCGCAGACAGCAGCGCGCATACAGCGCAGACAGCAGCGCGCATTCAGCGCAGACAGCAGCGGGCATACAGCGCAGGCCGCAGCACGGAAACAGCGCAGGCCGAAATGCGCATACAGCGCAGACTGCTTGGAGGTACTGCATCGGCACCATCTGGTTGCAATCCAGCTCGGCCAGTCTGACTAGTGTAGAAGCTGGCTTCATTGAGATTCTCATTCTAAAGCTGCACTCATCCAGTCAAGTCTGCTTAACAAAAAAAAAACATCAAATATGAGTCAAAATTCATATCAGTCTACCTCAAGTGGTACCAATTGAAGGTAGACTTTTTATTGACCTCATTTACTTCAGTTCGGCCACTCCTGTAATAAAATTAAACCATTCCTATCATACAATTCGGCCACTCCTTTAATAGGGTCTCACACACCTATGCATGGGGATCAGAACCAATCTCAACTGCTTTCATAGGTTAGGTTAGGAAACATAAGAAGCAATAAGTACTTACTAAGTACTGAGTAACACTGTACCATATTATTTCAGGTTTACCTATCTCAATACATCTATATACAATGACATGGAGTGATGGTTGGTGCTACATGTAAGAAACTACTCAAGCTGATGGCATAATTATTATCCTTTCACACTGTCATTTACCATCTCAACCTTAGATTATTAACAATATACAGATGGTGTGCCACATACATACAAAAGCAAAGTTTTCTGCATTTTGTTTACTGTCAAACCGTTTTAATTTAAACCTACTACACCTCTGAGCTAACAAAGTCACAAACTAAACTTATTCAAAATAAGAGCTCAGAGGTAGAAGTGGGATGTTATTTTTGTATTGACATTTCTTTTGCACTGACACTCCATCTAGTTTGTGTATTCAAATATTGTTGCTCAACTGTTGAATTCATCTTTGCTTTCATATAAAATAATTGCAAAATAAATGTTAATTGATATCTGAACTATTGAAATAACTGAAACTGGTAGCAACATAATGCATATTCCCTGTGAGCACGGGCAACAGTGGCGTGATGCAATCACTTCCTAATTCAAATCTTACCACGATAAATAGTGCCAAGAACATACTTACAGGAATAATACCAAACTACCTGTTACTTCTTTTCACAACACCAATGTACTTACGTACCGGCTTTATACAACAAGAACTCATAAACTCACCGCCTAGGGAACAGAAAATTTATAAAATAAAGTGTGCAGAATACCAATATTTCTGTATTTTTCTGATTTAACTTGTATTGTATGATAAACATAGGCAGAAGCGGAAAATAGCGCGTGGAAAGAATCCAACTTCTGATGTTAAAACCAGAAGGAAAAGGTGACACAAAAAGTTAACTCATTTGTGAAATAGGTTTGTTTTACCATAAATCATTAATACAACTTGAAAACATGAGGATTTATATCGATAACCAACAAATTAAATCAGAAAATACAAGAACACGACTCCATATTCAAATTAACTCCCCCCTCATAGAGAAAAAATAAACAATTGTGAAAAGAGTGGCATCTCAAGGAGTTTTTTGTCATACTCTATACGTCATACTGAACGGCGCCACGCCATCTCTTTATATTTCTCAGCCTCATTGTACATACATACAGGGTGCCCTGTTGGGACACCCTGTATATATATAGATATTGTTATCACAAGTTAATCGCCGGATCTCCGCCGGGCGATCCGGTGCGGTCCGGTCGCCCGATCCAAGAAGTTTAGTATGTAAGATTTCTTGGATCGCGCGATCGGATCGCGTTGGGTCGTCTGGTGGGGATCCGGCTATTAACTTCAATCTATAAAGATATAAGACATATTTGCCTTAACGTAGTTACACCACACAACAGTTATTACATTTATTAGCTAAATGTAAGTTCAATCTATTTATGTACCTACCTACATGCAACAATAAATAAAAAACAAATTATTATATAATTCTTTATTACCTCGCATAACTATAACAATGTTTCAGTTCAGTTTTGTTCATGTCACTTGTAAAATAATATGCGAGTGGGTGTGTGTATTCCTTTTTTATTCCTTTCACCGTGAAAACCACTTCATGTTTTGCTAGTTTATGTTTCCCAAGAGAAGCAAATCTTGTCACTTGTGGTGATAAAGTCATTTCGTCCAATAGTGCATCATTTATCCTCACGAGGCAAATCTTTGACGACATTTATCAGTTTGGTACACATAGTATTTTAATCTTCAGCGGATATGAAGAGTCGATCGCTCTTTGCCAGTGCCGCCATTTCAGCTCGGTTCCCGTGGAACCACATGGAACCTGGATCCATATGGAATCTGTCAGGTCACAAGAATTTCATAAAAACACTTTTTGCGGATAAAGATGCTTTTTATTAACACACCATGTTTATTTTTATTTGTAGGTATATACAATTTATAAATAACGATAAGTATACCGAGAGTATAGGCTTTTATTACAAAAATGTTATTTGCGAGACATTGTAAGACAACTGAACTGACACTGACACGCAATTTCTTCATAATAGCCATAGATCATGACAATGTTAACATTCAAATACTACTTATCTATGTGTCTTGTTATTGTTCTAGGGTCTTGTTCATAACGCCATCTTACATCTTTTTTGGTAATAAGAGTAATATAAAGAGATGGCGGTACCTTCTACTAAAAGTTCAGCCATTAAGGGACTGACCCCCCCCTGTCCCCCCTTCCTTGACAATGACATTGACATCTCCTTTTTGACGTTTCCCGCCATGGCTTATCTGCCGACCACAGAGTACGTCGTCGCGGTGTAAATACGATTGCTTCCTGTTATTATTCTGAGGTTCGGAGTTATATTTGTAACAATAGTGTACCTACTTAAAATTGTCATAAGTACATTAAGTTGATAAATGTTTGTCCCCAAATATAGTCAGACTGGACTCGAATGCAACAGCCACCAACCAGCCTTTTGCTGCCCATGTATAGTACGTAGGTATATAAATAAACGTGGCTGGTAATACTCGAATACTCACGTGATATGTCGCGTGTCGAATCTAGTTTAGCAGGTTATTTCACAATCTATTTCGTTCATCATTGATTGAGAACAATCCACTTACACTATTAAATTTGTTCTATCCTAGCATTCTTAAAATAATAATAATGTTAATTTAAGCCCTTATAATAATATATAGCCCTCAAAAAATTAACAACTGAATTTCAAGCTAATCATGTCCGTTAGTAAGGTAGGTTATGGTATGTTAGCTTTGTAGCATAGTTTTACCGCTTGTTTCATAGTAAGTATCTGGATAAAAGATACCAGTGATACATAATTTCAAACCATAACAACATATTTTTTACCCCACAGACCTTAACATTTATTTCAGAATGTATAGGAGATTGTAAAGAAGCATTTAGCATTTCCAATTCAAATCACAGATTATCTTTATTTATATCCCACATATCTTACACTACATTTACGTGGTTTTAGATTATAGATAGATTAATTGTAAAATCGGCACTTACACCTAGCACCTCAAATGCAAATCCCAGCTCCAGTCCCACATACCTTGAACTGCGTGTTTCTCCCCGGCTTGAGGAACGGGGCGCGCGCGCCGACCACCTCCGCTCTCGACACGTTAGCGAACCGCCGGAGGACCTCACGCATTCCGATCATCTCGCCCGCCCACTCCTCGTAGCCCTTGTCTTGCAGGCCTTGCTGCATGGAGATCGTTCCTGTGGCAATCTGGGAGAGGGGTCGTTGGTTAGTGGTTGGGATGTTATGGTTGAGGAGGTTATGGTTGGTAAGTTAAATTGTAGGGGGTGATGGAATGATCGGGTTTTGAGGAATCAAAGCTGTCAGAGATTTCGTTTCAGACACTAAAAACTTAGAATGATGTTATAAAAAAACTGTTGAAATTCCGTCTGAATTCTGATGAATCTTATATGTTTTTGAGGGGATATAGCGAATTTTAAAATTTTGAACATAATAAGCGACAGCTTAGAATGACCCACTGCTAAGTCACCCTCCTTCGACTTACAACAAAAACATCTGTGTAATCTTTACAGCATAAAACTTACAACATCCCTATTTACCGAGCATCGGTTATAAGCTCCATAAGATATTCGGTTACAAAATGTGCTCTGCTCGCTGCAAGTCAAACAATATGAAACCCGTTTTTGATATTCGGTTTATGTCAGAGCCCCTCACAGGGCGTGTTCAAACATCAATGCGGGGAATCCCCGAAATGAAAGCTACACTGGCGTACCAGAATTCATTGTCTGCCTAGTGCCTGCGGGGTTGAGCTGAACATTTAGTTATTTTCATATCTAGAATGTGGATAGACTTTACAAGTACCTACTTGTTCACCTACAAAGCTTCCGGCCGATGTATGGTTAAATTCAATGTAATAGCTAAGTATTGTATTAATGTAAGTATATATTATTTTACTTAAATTCAAAGTAACGAAAAAAGCGTCAAATTAAAAGCTGTAACCGAAAAAACTGTAACCAAAAAACGCTGCATTTATAGACGCTGGTTACAGTACTTTCGGTCAAAATAAGACGATAATAATATGAGCAATACCCGATACACCAATAGTATGCCACCAACGAACTATTTCTTATAGTTAGTTGTTAACCACGTTTACTTTTGTTACGGTGAAGGTTCGAAAAACAAATAGGTTGCTTACAGATTGGGTATTCCACTTTACGAGAAAACAACGGAAGATTAAACTTAGCCCATAAATATTGCTCGTCTAGATTTAGGTACACTAAAACTGAAACTCCGGCTAAATCAAAAAACTTTCACAATCTTTTCTTATTAAAAATTCTTAGCCGTACCTGTGTTTACTCTTTTACCTCAGTTTTTCAATAAAAGCTTGTTATGAAATAAGCTAATATTAAAGTGAAAAGAAAAACATATATCTCTTGAGACTTTCTTTGACGTAAACAGAAGACAAGTCTAGTAGAAAAGGCTGGTTATAAACAAAGTTATTGTCTTTGTAGCTTAGTCTAAAAACAAAGTAAAGTCAAGTTCTAAGTCACAGTGCTATTGAAAATCTCTTGGATTTTTATACAGTATGGAATTTGATGAATGCCGTTAACTTTGGCATGAGAATACAGCAGCCGTACAGTCATACTGAGCAACTTTGAAATGGGACCAATTTTAAAATTACATAAAACGGCTGTTTCATAGTATATTTCAATACCTACATAGTTAAATTGCATGTTTAGGTATTTCACTGATAAAATTCCATCCTGTATATATATCTAAGTTAATTTAGTTTCTTACCTCATGACCATCGTGCGCCAAAGCTTGTACCATAGCGTAGTTACTGAAAACAAAACACATTCGTCATATTTATAAAGTTTAATTTTAGATATCAGAAACTCGTATCTACATAATATTATTATGTAGGTTTTGTTCATGCACTACAGTATGTTTTATAATAGCACCGTAAGTTGCCAGTGAGTTGATAATCCTAAAAATATCCATCAGTACATAAATGACAACTTTCAAAAAGTAATTAATCTCACTACTGAGATATTATTCTAGCTACAAAGATTATCGCTAGTCATATTTAAGCACCTCGACTAATTAGTTTTAAAGTAATTAAGTAAGCAAATCCTTAATTTATTCTTAATCCTGAACATAATTAAAGCGCCAATAATTACACAAAACATCCCGCCATAACAATTTAGCGAAACAAAAGAATCTACACAGCAAACTTTTAAATTACGAGTTAATCTGTTGTACAAAGTAAAAGTATACTGATGGCGTCCCAGGGAACGGTTTGATAAAAGTTGAAAACGGACGCAGGAGTTATAATTATTTGACTTTAGTTCTAATAAATATAAAGTTCGATCCCTTTGAAATATTATTCAGGTATGTTGCGTTTAATTGGCAATAAACATAAGTACCTATCAGCACCTATGTATATTTGTAATAACATATTAATATAATCTTTAGTAAATAAAATATACACTATTGTCTAATGCCAAATAACTTGATTAAAACTGTATTTAACACTACGGGCGGGATGAAATATCTAAATCCTAAATCTATGCAGTGTGACTTTGGACAATAGAAGAAACACTGGGAGGTTCTGTACAAAACACAACCCTATTCTGGCCTAAGAATCGATACCAAGTTAGATTCTACTGAAAAGCCATCAAAGTCATGTATATGTATAAGTATGTTTTAAAACAGTATTGTAAAAGATGACATGAGGATGCTACAGACGAACTGTCATCACGTCACTATTCTAGAATTCTGTTACGTTTCTTCAAGGACATTGGTTATAAATACAAATCCTTGCGTTTCTATGTATTTCTATAGCATTCATTTGTCAGCCAGTCACAATCTCACTCGACGATATTCACAGAAATAAATAGAAACCAGTAGTACCTAGTCAACTTGCAATAGGTACATCATTTGCTTCCACCTAAAATCTTCGATACCAATTTTCCCATTTCCTAGAATAGGCCACCAGCAAACTTGCACAAAGACATACCTGTATTCATGGGAGAGGAAGAAAGTCCCTCGGATGGGACATCCGTTGGGGTTCTTTATCTTGCCGTTGAAAACTTTCTTGTACAACTCGAAGTTGTTCAAATTAACAGCTCCGTCGAATGTGAGCAGGATCATTTGCGGCGTCTGGAACAAAGAGGTGGTGATGGGGTGAAGGTGATTGTAAAGTTAGATAGCAAGACACGGGAGTGTGGAGATTGCAACAAGTTCAAGGAATAAACTCGGAGACCTTATTGTAACTTATGGTATTATTAGACCATATTATCCAGTTTCATTTAAAAACTACACTCATGAACAATGAAAAAGTCCCCGACACTAAATGATACCAAATGAATGATTAATAATAATTAATATTCAATATTGCAGACGGCGGCGTCATTAAGCTACATTCCCTTTAGGAGTAATTTGGTGCTATAGTCACTGGAACTTTTTCACTGCCCGAAAAAATATATCTACCAAACACCAAATAGCAACCGCAATTTTTTATTCAATACAACAATTAAGTAACTTGTAAGTATTCAGAATATCCAGTTTCAGCCAGTTATGAACCGTTACCTGTAACCTAATACGTTTCCCTCTTCCTCTAATTTCAGTTCGTAGTAACTTTTGCACCAAAATTAATTATTAGGGTTTGCCATTATTCAATATCACAGTATTATTTGACACGGGAAAGTTACTTTTCCAGCGTTTGCATTACAAATTACCGAGAATTTATTACCTGAATGGGTGTTATTAATGTTGTTACTGAAATTAGATAGGTATTTTCCAGAGAATTTTGAATATCAAAATTGCAGGAAACATTTTAGTTGAAATTATTAATATTATTTTGAACGTTTAATTAAGAATATGTTCGCCTAATCAACGTATGAACATCGCGGAAAGATAAATATATAATTATATACATGTATAATATAGATACCTATGTAATTCATTTCAGCAACGATGATTCCTGTGACAATTTAATATTTTCCAAAATACGCACAAATAGGTACTTTTGCTAAATCTGAGTCCATTAATTAAATTTTATTCGAGTCAATTCATACAATAAGTAGGTACGTAAGTACATAAATAAATTTGATAGAATTTCAAAACGGATCTATTATAATATTGTGTCATCTTTATGAAAGTTACCGACACGCTAGACAGCTGTATCACCTAGACCTGACAGCTGAATACTCACATCCTCCGGGTCCTGCCTGCTGCTCTAATTGGTTATTATAGTCCTCTCAACCAAGTCATAACATACAAAGAATACAAAGAAGACGTGCCTGTAGGTATCGCTTGTGCTTAGACATATAGGTATCGTTTGCTCGACATCGACATCTATGTACCTTAGATCTGCTCTCTCAATACTCACATCCTCAGGGTCCAGGCCGCCCGGTATGATGGTGCCGTCCTTGGAGCAGAAGCAGTAGGGCAGCTGGCACTCCGCCGGCTCGCACCGCTTGGCCAGGTCCACGGGGGTCTCCGTGATGGCGCTGGGGCGGGAGCGAGACAGCTATATCGATGTCATGAGAGATACGTAGCACTATATTGTGTCCGCTGTATGAAAGAATGCTTCCCCAAGTATCCACTGTACCTTATAAACTTCCAACGCACCCTAGGCCGATTACTAGTCCTCTCAGCTTAATAGTAGCTCCAGTCACCACACGGTTGAGAGAAGAAGTACCTATAGGTATCGCTTGCTATACGGCAGATGAATCGAGAACTGGATGACTTACCCATAGGTAGACACCCGTAACTATATGGCTTAGATCTAATGTCTCAATACTCACATCCTCAGGGTCCAGGCCGCCCGGTATGATGGTGCCGTCCTTGGAGCAGAAGCAGTAGGGCAGCTGGCACTCCGCTGGCTCGCACCTCTTGGCCAGGTCCACGGTACCTATATGGCTTAGATCTGATCTGCTGGATCGAGAACTGATCTGATTATAGTATCACCCCAAAGGCAGACAGCTTAGACCTATAGGTCGACATCGACATCTACGAACCAGTATCTATATGGTTTTGATCTGATATCTCAATACTTACATCCTCAGGGTCCAGGCCGCCCGGTATGATGGTGCCGTCCTTGGAGCAGAAGCAGTAGGGCAGCTGGCACTCCGCCGGCTCGCACCGCTTGGCCAGGTCCACGGGGGTCTCCGTGATTGGGGCTGGCGCGGGAGCGAGACAGCTATATCGATGTCATGAGAGATAGCACTACATTGAGTCTATGCTTCCCCAAATATCCACTGTACCTTAAAAACTTCCAACGCACCTTGGGCCGATAATTAGTCCTCTCTACGCAATGGTAGCTCCAGTCACGACTCACGACACGCAAGATAGAAGAAGTACGTATAGGTATCGCTTGCTAAACATCGACGTATTATTATAAAATGTACCTACAGGGTGTTACAAAAAGGAAGAAAAAGCCATTCTCCATAGTAAAAAAGTCAGGTAACCAACAAAGCTTCTATGGCGCATGACTTTTTTTTTCGCGGATTTTGAAATTCTGATTTCATTTTCAAGCTTAGATATAACATGCTGCACATGTAGTTTTCTGCTTAGTATACCGTTTTTGCAACAACCTGTATGGTTTAGATATAATATAAAATCCCAATACTTACATCCTCAGGGTCCAGCCCGCCAGGTATGATGGTGCCGTCCTTGGAGCAGAAGCAGTAGGGCAGCTGGCACTCCGCCGGCTCGCACCGCTTGGCCAGGTCCACGGGGGTCTCCGTGATTGGCGCTGGGGCTGTGGGTGGCATTGATAGGTTGGTAAAGGTAATGGTTATGGAAGGTTGTTTGGTAGATGGCTATCTATAAGTAATAAGATAGAGATGGCTTTGAGAAATAAGGCAACCTTATAACTATGTGGTAATGACCAGATAATTTTCTTTCTTTATACTTTGTAGTTAGTGTACGACTTTCGAGATTTGGTTTCGTAGTTGTACTATCTTTTTCTTTTGGTTTAAATAAGTATATTTGTATCCACAGTAACATGTTTCAGCTTACAACCCCCTGTAATATTTGAGCAGGTATTAGGCGTGGAGCAAAATTAAGTGTTTTATTAAGTGTTTTAAAGGAGGTAGATGAGGATATACAATATACATAGATAGGAAATAAAACATAGTTTCTGTATCGCCAATAAAATTAGCAATAGAACGTAAAACTCTTCTCTCGTACCAACAAAACTTTGAGGAGGTAATTTCGTTTGACGAGGAATTCTCGAACCGGACCGTTCGATTAACTATGTGTAGACACTAGATACACACTCGCCGGCTAAGTCGCAACACTAACACCAAGTCAGAGCTTCCGAAACTTTCGTTCAACGGCGAACTTTGCCCGATGGCAGAGGTACAACGGTATAATCATGATATTCAAAGGTCCAAGTAAAGTGGCTTAAATATTATTTTTTACTTTCCATCCCTTCATAAGTCATTATAAGACTCATACTAATATGCCAGTCGCAAGTCATAACTCATAAGCTGATAACATACGGGGTTTAGACAGGGAAAATTTTGAAAACCAGTTTAATAAATCAATTTGAATGTACCTATCTTGTCTGCTTTGGCAAGTATATCTGAAACCTCTGGAATGATTTAAATGTGTTGTATTTTTGTTTGTTATGTGTAATCGATATGTTATTTATCAAAATTGGTTGGTTAAATACCTAAGTATAGTGTTAACAAACAATGCATGTCACTAACAGGAAAAAAAATTGGACCTGAAAACCCGAATAAGTATGAATTTCTCTCAAGCCAAGCGATTCATGATATTGGGCTTTACTTATAATCACGACAAAAATAATATGCCTACTCACGACTTGATTCGTGGTAAGTATAGTACAACTATAAAATAGCCCTTCACAGTTCAATTGAGGCCAGATTGAGGGACATAAGGAGTTTTCCGTCATCTATCCCGTCTCACCCACTCGCCTTACGGCCAGTTTATGGCAGCTACTCGTAATTAAACACGGAGCGTTTGCCCAGCTTACCCGATTTTTCATTTTGCCCTCCCGATGTTAAAGTTCAACTTCCTACGACCACTTTCCGAGCTGAAACTTTTAAGTGCATGTTTTATATTCGCTGCAAAATGGCGATACGAATTTTATGGCCAAAGACAATAGTATTGTACCTACTCGGAATACAGAAACTTCTGTTTATTGCAAAATGGCACTAAAAAGTTTTTGAAATAAAAATATGTTTTATTGTGCATCTTCATAAGAAATAACAAGAAAGGTGATGCCGAGTTTATATTTCCACAGAGGACTGTGCTGGCCGTTTGTAATGCAAATTGTAGGTAGGTACAGAGATTCTATTTTATTTACATGAGACTGCAGTAAGTATAAAAATATCTAATGTCTGATTTATACCGTAACGTATATATTTAAAATAAGTTTTATTCTGTGCTCTACCTGTAACTATAGCTGAAGTACCAACTTACTTATGACAAAACTTACAACATCATTATTAGGTACATAAATATGCCGAAAACACTGAAACTCTTATCGAATTTACTAAATACTATTCCAATAATTGAATTCCTACATAGGGCATACGCTTTTTACTGCACACAGACTGGTGGCACCAATTAATCTAACGGTCGGTAGAGCCATCGAAAAAGCCATTGAAGTTTTTTTCTAGTATAAATTAATCCAACATTCGATGCCGCTTGTCGAGTGTACTGGAATCAATTGAAAAATATCGCCAGCTGTTTTAATTATTGCGTTGGTTTTCTACTTTTACTCAGTCATAGGAAGAGGTTTTGTCATATCTAGGCTACGGATGCCACTGGAGCGTGGCCGCTAGTAGTTAGAGAAGGTAAACCGAGGACAGAGTATCGCAACACTCCATCGAACAGGCCATGTACGGCAGAAGAAGTAAGTGAACATTGGCTTATGATGATCAAGAATTGGTATGCTCTACCACTTTCAAAATTGAGATTAATCAAATTGTCTAAAAATTACGTCTGTACACAATAAAAATATATAATTGATTTGATAGCTCAAATTCGATCTTTTTAAACGTAGTACCTACCTATATTTATAAAAAATATTGTAGCAAACAAAATAACAGCAATAAAGAACTCATGCATTTAAAAGATACTGGACAGCAACCAGACAATGTTTTTACCTAAACCACAAAACTGTTAACGAAACCGTCTTTGTAGCTGGCCGGTCAGAATAAAAAAGCTATAAATCACGTGAAAAAAAAACTCACTGGTGGCGATGGGACCGCATCGGGCCTCCGCCTTGAATGTGCAGAACTTGCTGATGTCATCGAAGTACAGGCCCGAAGGACACCGGTTCATGTACGGGTAGCCGTCCACGCACTGAAATTAAAAAGAAACATCCATACAAGAACATTGATTAATGTTATAAAAGTGATAGTGTGTTCGGAGGGCGGTGTGTTATGATTTTGAGTGATGAATTCAATTTTAATGTTGTATTTATTATTATGTTGGTCATAATTTTATTCAATAAGTATACCTAAATATTTTATGCATATTAATAGTAGTCCAGTCAAGGAATGAGGTGTAGAGTGCGTGAGCAGGTAACTAAGCGATTCCTTCAGAAACTTGTTCAGGGGGCTTAGGTTGTTAACATACCAAAAGTCCTGACTCCTAGGTGATGAGCGGGGGGAAGGAGGGGGGGATAAAGGTACGAATTTTTGGTTTTTATCTTATATCTCGAAAACGGTGCATCGGAAAGAAATATTTTCAAGTAATGAAATGGAGCTCTTAAAATTATGTAAAACTTTTATATTATATGTTTTTTTTCAAATTCCTAACAGTTTTCGAACTATTACCCTCGGAAAAAGTTTAAATTTACAAGAAAAATTCATTCATGTCAAAACATTCATAAACATTGCATCATATTGTCTAAACCTATTCATTAACGAATAAAATGAAGAGGAAAGAAGTTGTAGATTTTTTAATTCCCTTTTAGAATATATATGCATATGCTGGTCAATGTCCAACCCGCCTAAAGTTACAGCTATTTTAAACTTGAATTTTGCTAAATTCACTGACATAACTCACCGAGTTAGTAAGCTTAAGTGTAAGTAAAATAGCTGTAACTTTAGGTGGGTTGGACATTAACCAGTATATCTATATACATATATTCTAAAAGGAAATTAAAAAATCTACAACTTCTTTCCTCTTCATTTTATTCGTTTATGAATAGGTTTAGACAATATGATGCAATGTTTATGAATGCTTTGACATGAATCAATTTTTCTTGTAAATCTCTACTTTTTCCGAGGGTAATAGCTCGAAAACGGTTAGGAATTTGAAAAAAACATATGATACAAAAGTTTTAGATAATTTTAAGAGATCCATTTCATTAGTTGAAAATATTTCTCTCCGATGCACCGTTTTCGAGATATAAGATAAAAACCAAAAATTCGTACCTTTATCCCCCCCTCCTTCCCCCCGCTCATCACCTAGGAGTCAGGACTTTTGGTATGTTAACAACCTAAGCCCCCTGAACAAGTTTCTGAAGGAATCGCTTAGTTACCTGCTCACGCACTCTACACCTAATTTTGAGTCATTCATTGACTGGACTATAGAGACAAACTGGCGTATAATTCAATCTTAACCTTTGTCATTTCCATAATAAATTTCGCAATTCCAAGATACAAAAATAATACGAAAAGAATCCCAAATGATCCAAGGCTGCGTTATAAAATCTGAACATGTTCACGTAAAATAATTTCAACATTAGAAGGCAGAACACAGCTAATATATTCGCAATGCAAGACACGCCGTAATCTTGTAACTGTAAGGTAAAAGATATTTTTTAATTCCATTATTTTTTCACCCGGATCTAAACGGGAGGGTTTTTATATTAAAGGTTTTTTTATGTTTTACTTATTTGAAGTCTTCGGATTCCGAGGGAGTAGGTATGCGTCCTTATTTTATGTTGTAGATAACATAATAATCCACATCATACTGTAGACTCTGTAGAGCATCTTTAATTCTTAACCGAGTCTGTTTTATATTATTTTAAAAACACATAAGTACGTGACGTGACGACCGAATGGCGTAGTGGTTAGTGACCCTGACTACTGAGCCGATGGTCCCGGGTTCGATTCCCGGCTGGGGCAGATATTTGTTTAAACACAGATATTTGTTCTCGGGTCTGGGATGTGCCCGTAAAATGGCAATAGGCCCGCCCCCTATTACATTGGGACTAACATAACACTCTGGCGAAAAGTGGGTGCAGCAATGCACCTCTGCCTACCCCGCAAGGGAGTACAGTAGTACAAGGCGTGAGTGCGTGTGTGTGTGACATAAGTACGTAGTGTATTTTAAAACTGGTAAGTACCTGTGATCGATGTTTTAATTTATAAAAGCTTTGTTAAATATTAAAGATTATTCTTACACAAAATGTATCCAGATAAGCGTAAACTACCCAATAGGTATTATGCATCTCGTTCAAATTCATTTCCATTGAAAGTGTCTATTAGAGTTATATTTAAGTACTTAGAGTGTATTCTATGTGATCGTTCTTATTTTCATAATAGGCATCCCCCTATAGCGGTACATATTATATTGTACAAAAACTGTCGGTATGCTTATAATCTCCCAGTTTGAAGGTAGACTTTCGCTAAGCAGATGTACATAATAAACGATGTCACGTTTAAATAAAACAATTTCTGGTCAAGGTTTCACAATCACGCTACACCAAAACCTGTTTTTACCGGTAAATCGAGATTCCGAAATGTCAATTTATTTTAAACTATATTCGATTACAAAAGCAGTCTTCATACTTATTTAATTCAAGATTTACTACCTACTCCTTAATCATTTAGTTATTGTTCCTAGTGGAAATATGTGTCTCAAATATTATAGCCCCTTCATTCTATATATTATCTGTATGCTGCAATATAATGATATAGCAAAGTAATCCTATACTTAGTAAAATTTTCCCTTTGCCCGACGTTCAGCCCTGAATATCCAATATTAACACATGGCCTTTATGAAATATTTCGTTTTCATTATTGTTTTCGGCGTCCAATTTCCTTAGTTTTTTGTTGTAATTTTAATGGAATAATTCCATATTGGTTAAATTGATAAAATCGATATTCACGTTTACGTTCCAAAAAATATTAAAGATGATAATTTTTTACTTCTGTTTATAAAAGGAATCGATTAATTTGTGAGACGAAGGGTGTAAATGACACGCTGCTGTACAAAATTAAACAACAATCTTTGTATCAATATTCAAGAATTACATATTCCAGAATACCTATGTTTTATATTTTAGTAAGTGATCGTATTTGTTTTGCATTATTATTTTATTTACCTACTAGCTGTTCCCGCGCGCTTCGCTTCGCCTTAAAAAGTTTTCCCGTGGGAATTCCGGGATAAAAAGTAGCCTATGTTCTTTCCCAGGGTCTAGACCGTATGTATACCAAATTTCATTCAAATCCGTTCAGTAGTTTTGGCGTGAAAGAGTAACAGACAGACAGACAGACAGACACAGTTACTTTCGCATTTATAATATTAGTTAGGATAGTTAGGATGTATAACCTAACTCTATGTGTTATTCCTATCCCAGAATTGTATGTATCTATAGAATGTTGTCTTTAATGATAAATTGATTTTCATTGCCTTTGGATTACAGTATCATTTTCGAATCACCCTTTGCTTGATGGATCTAAAGTTTTACTAGGGTAAACCTTTATTGGAAACCGTTATTAGTTTAGGTTGTTTTACTTCCCCATAACTTCCAACTAATACTTATAATTACGCATAATGAATCAGTAGGGTAAGATAAATATAAGTGTGATTTTAACAGCGAATTATTCTAATTCGTATACTGTTTAGGGAGGAGAGCTGAAAGTATACATTATCAAAGGAACGTAAATTTATGCAGCATATGTATCTGATAGAGCATTGTCAACATTGAAATACTTTAGGTTAGGATAAAAAAGTAAGAAACAAATGAAACAGATCAAACCGCACATTTTGGCTCGTGTAAATGATCATAACTTTGGTACAATCAACACACAATTATTTAATTAGTGCAATAGTTATAACCTAACTAAATTATAAACATTTGTAAACCGAATAATAATAACTAAATTATAAACATTTGTAAACCGAATAATGTAACGGTTAGTGACTCTGACTGCTATGCCTGTGTTCGATTTTCGGCCGGGACAGAATGATAATTTGTTTAAAGACATAATATATATATATATTATTGTAATAGGTTTTGTGTGTTAATATGTACCTATCTATCTATGTCAGCTGTCGGATAGTCAGGACATGGAGGGTTCTCACCACCCCGAGACGACTCTCCTTGTGAGTACTGTGGCTATACGCTGCAGCGACTAGATCCACTGCTCCATGGATCCCTGATGTCAGACTGTCGTCTGACTGAAGGTATATTGCCTGTAGTTTATTACCAAGTCGTCGGGAATTACAGGTCACTATAAATATATCACGTATTTCGAAAATGGGTATCGTGTCCGATAGTCATATTACAGGTTCTGCTTAGTTTAGGGTCAAATGGTCCTCACATATTATGTAACTAGTATTGTTATAAATACCTGGTAGAACCGTCGGCAGGTGGCGGGGTCGGCGAAGTTCCCGTTACCAGTGGTTCCTTCGGGACAGACGAACTCGACGCCATCTTTATCTTTTTGCGCCTGGCTGTTCACTGCAACAAGTCATATTCTAGATTAGGACTAGATGCTTACTTACACTCACGAGCAGAGCAATGAAAGAGTTCCAGTGACAATAATTATGCTGTTGATAAAATACGGTCCGATCTTCATAGGCAGTCTGGAGTTGAAGTTAATCTGACTGTAAATATGTTTCCACATTCATATGTATAGTTAAACATAATTATATCATAAAAAGAGAAGTATAGCCGATGCAATGTAAATCAATACGGAAAACAGTTTATATGTAATGTGTAAACTAGTTTATAATATATATACCTAGGTACCTACTACAGAGAACTTAACAAAGAAAACATATATAAGAGACGAAGGAAAATAACGGGTTTACAAGACAGTACTTTTTATATATACTTACCTTGATATACCTTTCTTACATAGGATAGTTAGATTATTAATTAACTCGACAAAATGTTTGCCAATATTTCTTTGTACTACAAAGTAGAAACAAAGTCAATGGTCTCACGGTAAAAATTCTAAGAAAATTATAGCAATAAGCAATACGCTATAAAAAAACAAACATAAAGCTATAGCAATCTTGAATTTAGGCTCAATGTTATGTGTGCAGTAGAATGCTATGTAGGTTTAGTAATGTTGAATGGGGAAATTATAATTTATAGATGCAGAATAGTTATTCTAATTATACCTACGTATGAGTAGATTAATAGTGAAAAAATAACAAGGAGCAATAGAGGTACGCTTAATTTCCAATTAGGTATTAAGTAATAATAATGTTGGTAACGTTATTATAAATAAATGGAGGCATACTTAATAAGGATTTGTACCTCAAAAACGATGAAAAGCACGACTTCACATACGAGATCCCCATACCTAATTCGCCTTCTTTAATGTGGTATCACGGAACGGAGATCGAAAAGATTAGTCGGGGATTAGGTACGTATAATACGACCTACTGCGTATTCATACAAAAATAATGATCTAATCAGAATGGATCACCTTACTCATCAGTGAAAGTATATGTAGAGTAACGTACGTATTTTTTAAACACAGCTAGTTTTGATTTTACAACATCTAAAGGGTTTTTTTAGTCAAATATGTAGGTATGTTTATTGTGAACACAATAGGCTTCGGGCGGTTCTTAAATTTAATTTATTTAGGCAGGCAACTATCCGATTCCCCGACAATACTGTTGGATGCTGTTACACTTTTCAATGTTTCATAAAAAACAATGGCTCCAAGTTTCTAAGACTGGCTGCAACTGCTTATTTTTATCAACGCCATTAATAAACCCTTTAATTTACTAAGAAACAAGGTTGTTGAACAATCCTCTTGCAGAGGACATGTCTAACAATGTATGAGACACTCAAATTATCTCTAAGGTTAAGTTTAATAATAGAAACCACAAATTCTTCACCTGGCTAGGTAGGATGCGGTTGCGATTTGTGATAGCATTGTTCAATGCTCACGTTAGCGGGAAGTTAATAAATTTAGTTATGAATATTTACTACAGATGAATCACTAACTATCCTTAGATTTAACTGTAAGTACCTAAGTACATTTGATAAATTAAAACAAACTATTTCTCTTGAATTTATAATGATAGGTAAAACTAAAAGTGATATTATTTTGACTGTGTAAAGTTGAACTGTAATTTGGTAAACGTTAAAAATGTCAACTTAACGTCGACCTACTTGTATGAAATTTTTGAAACAGACAAGGAAAAGTTCGCTTGTTACAAAGTAAACAGTTGCATTGTTTTCGGTAATTTACGACAATAACTTTTACTTATATAAGTTTCTTATGCATGGTCAACGCAAAAACAGTTTATTTAGCTACAGCTATTTACACTTTACACTTACCTACACTTCGTTTCGCGTCCTATATCCTTTTATGAGCTGCCAATCATTTCATACAATTAGTAATGGTATTAATCATCATTTATGCAATTATAAAAATGTTCATAGCCAAAATGATTGCCCAATGCATAAATTAATGGATAACCATTATCATTATACAACCTACTTACAACTATTGGTGAAAGTGAATTCCTGACATCGTCGTTCAGACCTTTTAGTGCATAATAGATAATAATGAGTCCTATGTCCTAATCATTTACATTAGGAAAAATCATTATGGTTGAAAGTTTTCTAATTTGTTCTCTACTTATTTCTTTAGGTATACATTTTTTGAATATTACTAAATAGTTACAAATCACTACTTGTTGGTAAGTACTTAATAGGGTCTCAACCGATAGCAATAATTGATGCTGGGTTGGTGTGTTACTACGTAGGCAGTAACTAAGCAACTTACAATTAAATTCGTGAAATTCTGGCTCGTTCATGTCACAATGACAAGAATCGAACCTAATCAAAATTTAATTAACACTATGCTTCGGTTCAGTAATGTAATAAATTAATAATCTCACAATAGCTCTGATTTCGACATTAACATAATTTTATTATAGTTAAGTATAACTTCATTGTTACCTCCTACTTTAATACATAGGTTCTGCTGCTGAACCTTAACTCGGAATATTAACTGTAAAAACTATATGAATTTACTTAAGTGAGGTGAGGATTACCTTCTTAAAAATAAACTTATAACCAAAGCTTGAAACTATAATTGAATTACTTACCTACTTACTACCTAAAGAAGTGCTTTTCAGTTTATTTGATTAACTCCGGTAACAGAGTGAAGTATTTTGAAGGTTTTGCAAAAAAAAAACCTTGCGTTCCCTGATATATATAGATATCCTAGGTCCTGGTCGTTACTCGTTATGCAGGATAATTACACTTGCTACGTTTTTAAACCGTCCCACAAAAGAGAATGCCAATTATCATTAAACTGGAATTTTTACATGTGTTTGTTTTATGCGCCATAAAGGTTTTTTTAATCGTCCCATTTGGGATAAACATTTCGCATGGACTTAATTGCGACTAAGGGTTAAAGGCTTTCAAGAGTTTCTGAACCAGCTATCTATAATTAAGTACTGCGAAAGGTCTGCATATATTGGAGTCATTATCCTTGTCTGCGGACGTAGAGCCTTCAATGTCAAGTGAGAGAAAGATTGTCCCCTGAATAGTAATTACTTGTGTGCAATGCAAACACAAGCTGCAACGGTTGTTTGAGGTACTTTCTAAAAACACTAAACTCTTTCTTTTATCGCACCAGTAACTGGTCAAGTGAGCAGTTTAACCCAGACGAATTTACGTCTTACCGAGACATCTCATATTTCGGCACTTTATGTAATCATCAGTACCCAATAAAGTGTAAATGAGATAGGTATAGGTAATAGCTTTCACTGCGTTTCCTGGAATCGTTATTACGTTAATATCAATAGACCATTGAGCGTTTGTGAGTTATTTGAGCCGTAATATTTAAAAAAAACCGCTTGCATAAGATTTGGTATGCGTGGGTATCTTCGTTTCCGTCTCACGATAGCTAAAGTCAGCCACACACGACACAGTTATCACACCAAACCATAAGTTAGTAAAGCTTATGAAAAAAAAAACTTTTAAAAAACGAACCCTGAGTAGAAATGGCACAGAAGACGAAGAGTATGACAGGTAAGCCGGCCATAGTGCTCCGCGCGTGGTTGGTACTGGTGGATCGCGACATGGCACCTTTCACTGCCGGCCGCGGACTGTGGCTGTGTGTTGCGCACGCGCCGCCAGCCCCCGCCGACCTCCAGCCACTCGGCTTTCTCCTACCGGACCCGGTTTGGACAAACAGTGACAAATCTGTCATTGTGACAGCTATAGCAGCTTTACTACCGGCTCGATGCGCGAACAATGTGGAAAACTTTGTAAGGTGAAGTTCGCAGGAAAAGCTAGCCACTTAATATTAAGATGAGGCCAAGCTATGAATGTAATAATTATTGCGATATTATGTGAAACTATACTATGATGTAGTTAAGATATTTAATACAGGAGTTAGCTATTATGTATGTATACCGCGATTCACTAAACCTGATAAAAAATTATAGCCATAATACATTATTGTCAAAAGCAGCCGAGTGGCGAAAATAATGCAAGTTCCCGTCCACGCCATAGCCACGTTGCATTTATTCATGTATCTAGTGTTTACTGAAAGATACAAGAAAGTTACAGATCAGTTACAATTTAATAAAGTGATCATCATCATCATCATCATCAGCCAATAATCATCCACTGCTGGACATAGGCCTCTCCCAAGGAGCGCCACAACACTCGGTCCTCGGCCTTCCTCATCCAACCACTACCCGCCACCCGCCTAAGGTCGTCAGTCCAGCGGGCAGGAGGGCGTCCCACGCTGCGTTTGCCTGTTCGTGGTCTCCACTCGAGAACTCGTCTACCCCAACGGTTATCGGACCAGCCCACTGCCACTTCAGCTTGCATATTTTGACAGCTATGTCGGTAACCTTAGTCCTCTGACGGATAACCACATTTCTGATACGATCCATCAGAGAAACCCCAAGCATAGCTCTCTCCATAGCACGCTGAGCGACTTTAAATCGGTGGACCAGTCCTACCTCAGTGTCCACGTCTCTGCGCCATACGTCATCACTGGCAGGACGCACTGGTTGAAGGCTTTTGTCTTCAGGCTCTGAGGAATGGCCGAGGAGAATATGTGACGAAGTTTCCCGAATGCAGCCCAACCCAGTTGGATGCGCCTTGCAGCCTCCTCGTCGAAGTTGCTTCTGCCTAGCCGATAAATAAAGTGATAATATCACGGAAAAAATGAAAAAACCTAGTTATCACACGAAAATTATTTGCCATGTAGGTACCTAACGTGAATCGGTAATGGATTACATAGACATAATCTACTCATACTCGTACTTACCAAGGTATGGGCTAAAATGCCACACTGTTTTTGCAACGTCCTCTGCTGCATGTTTTACCTAGAATTTAGGTCTAAAGTTGCCCATTTCACAATCCCGATCGCATTTACTGATCTGAAAGAAGTTAATTGGCAAAAAAAAACTCTATACTTACCTACTAGTTACCTACACACTTGAGCAATTTTTACCCTCCGCGAAGAAGTCAAATTAGGCCGTAGCTTTAACGACTTAATCGAATTTTATTAAAACATGGAACATAATAATATCATAACATCTCTCATATAGTTAAAATAATTACTTACTCAGGTTTATCCGTTTCAGAGTATAGGTAAGTTCGTAATTAAATCCTTAATTAATTTATTAACAACCTGATGAGGGATGGTGATCGATAGATAATAGACAGGATACACTAACCATCTTTTATACGCAGATGATAAAAAAATATACTTCAAAGTGAAAAACCATATAGATTGTGAGGCTGTTCAAGCAGACTTAAATTCTTTGTCCAACTATTACACTAGAAATAAAATAACTGTTAATGTTAGTAAGTGCGTGTGTGTTAGTTTTACGCGAAAACCCAAGCCAATTCTTTATCATTACAATTTCAACGGTGCTGTAATACAAAGAGCTGATAATGTTAAAGATCTTGGCGTGTTGATGGACTCTAAATGTCTGTTCTCTGACCACGTGGACTTTATCGCTGCCAAAGCATACAGAGGTCTTGGCTTTGTCACGCGTTCTTGTAAACCATTTAATGATATTAGCGCAATCAAATCCGTTTACTACGCATATGTCCGCAGTATTTTAGAATACGCAAGCCCTATTTGGTCTCCACATTACATGATCCACAAACACCGGTTAGAAAGCATCCAAAAAAAGTTCATCAACCACCTGAACTTTCGTCAGCGATTCTCCACTACAGGATACGTAGATGGGTGCCGTAGGAATAATATCCCTACGTTAGAGGAACGCCGCATTATGTTGGATATGGGATTCTTGTACGACCTGATGCTTGGTCGCGTAGACTGCAGTGCGCTGGTGGGCGCGGTGACGTACCGCGCGCCGCGCCGCCGCACGCGCCACACGCCGCTGCTGCATGTGCCCCCTCACGCCACCAACTACGGCTCTAACGAACCTCTCACTCGAGCAGCAGCCACATATAATAAGCTATTCAGCGAGATTGACATGTTTAATACATCCAAAAATACTTTTAAAAAACTTATTCTACATAAATTAACAGAATAATTAGGTACCTACACTGTCTTTATTTGTATTTGTGTACTTATTAACTTTAATAAGTCACATGTTTATTATCATGAGTACAGTTCTCTCCAGTAACATTCTTGATATTATGCATACACAATTATTATCGTACTGTGTATGTTAGTATTTTTCAGTTTTATATTATTGTGTTAAGATTTGTGAAAGTGTATTTAAATAAGTCACTAATTTCTCAGCAACTATAATTGTTAGATTTCTCATACTTATGCATAACAATTTATTTATTTTTGTTCTACTTTGTTAGGTAATTTATCACAAACTTACTTATTGATAAGTACTTTTTTCTTTTTCTTTTGTCAGTAAATTTTATTGTTTTTAACTCATGTAAAATCATTAAATAACTTTAAATTCGTTAAGTTAATTTAGGGAAACCTGTAATTAGCCTTACTATTAACTTTAAGCTGTGTGAAATTTATTATTGTTACGCTGTTGGTATCCTGAATAAACACATATAAACACATATAAACTAATAATAAGTATTAGTAGGTACCTGACAAACACTAGAGCTAGACTTTAATAGGGCTAGGGTTTATGTCACCCGTGCTGAAGGCTGAAAGGATAAGCTAGTCAAATTAGCGTCAGCTACTGAGTGCCCTGGGAGCATTGGATAGCTGAACACATTATTATAGATGAAGTTACAGTTAATACCTACATCACTCGGCTAAAGTCGGCTACTACTGGAAGGTCACTCTATGTATAGACTCTATACCTACTGAAGAATAACGAACGAACAGGAGCTGTCGCGCAATCGGCAAGTTTTATACAACGGGATAGAGTCTATTATACAGGGTGTAATAATGGCTTTAACAATAAAATTATACATAAACTTACATTACCTCCTCTCACTTACCGACTGTATCCAATTTGATAAGGGAAAGAGCGAATCAAAGATTATTTCCGACGGTGCGTTTCTTGAGAAAACTTGTTAGTTTAACCAGTGCAGTGCAGTGCAGTAGATATCTTTCTCCCATAATCTTTTGTTGTCCTTACCACTACATCATTCAGGTTTTATGCTTAATTCCTTCTCTGTTACAGCTGTCCGACTGTGGAATGATCTCCCCGAGTCTATCAGGAAGGCTCCCAGTCGAGCAGTATTTAAATCACTGGTTCGGGCTCATTATCTCAGCAGGATAGGATAGAAGACAGTTCATTTTTTCATGCACCTCAGTTGTTGTGTGTTTATATAATAATATTATTATAGTATATATATTTATATTAGGTATTTATGTATTGTATATATTTTATAGGTATAGGTTTATATATTATCTATTAGTATATTGTATAAGTATAAATTGTTGTAGGATATTATATTTAAGTAGTACATATTTAGTTTTCTTCGCTGAAATTGTCTTAAATAAGTTCTTTTTTTTTGCACTCCCATACAATTTACTCCCTGTACCTCCTGTAGGTTGACTGGTAGAAAATGCTTTTAGCATTAAGTCCACCTAATTGTACATAATTACTTTTGTATATTGTGCAATGAAGAATAAATAAATAAATAAATAAATAAATATCGTGCGTTTTTCTTTAATGATAAAAGATCACGTGGTATAATTATTAATTTAATTAGCCATGACTGATTTGGAAGAAAATTTATTAAGTATTTTTCTGTCTATTTAAATTCCCGCCATTTCCCGCCAAAAAGTTTTAATTTCTTTTAAATAGTGATGTCCAACTATAACTGAAAACGGAAATGGATCCTAAGGGCGCCTTCAAATTGGTCGCTAATTGTCGCGCGGAAGCAGCGCGGCTACAGCGCTGCGGCCGCGCTGCTGTCAAAATCCATATAAGTAAATTTTGTGATTTAAAAGATGCGCGACTGCAGCGCCCTAACAAATACCTAGTTTAAAATTTATTTAATAACAAATCTGTTAAAATAGGTTATCAGTCTGCATTTAATTTTTAACATAACTAATATATATTTAACTTTACATAAATAACTGACAACGATAAAAAGTCTTTGCAAAATCGCAATCTTTGTTTTCATGATTTAAATTTTGAGTTGAACTGTATACGGACAGAAAGAAACAGACGATGATGACAGACAAACCAGACACACTCTTCCATGCTGGCACTAAACTTGGCTATCCTATTATATTTGGTATTGGTTATTGGATGTTTGCTGAATTTACAAAACTAGGTAAGTACTTATTCCAAAATGTAGGCACTGACCACATAATGACAAGACAAAAAAATACGCAACGAATACGAATAGCCAAGTTAGACCATTAGGCTACGTCTTCAGAAGGCAGACAGTTTGGTGACTCGAACTCGTACGTGCGTGCGTACAGACCGGCCAAACGAACGCCAACGAACGGGTATCGTTGACCGTCGTTGCTGCTATCGGCCCTGTATTATGTATGATAATTATCCATCGTTGGCCTTCGTTGGGCCGGTCTGTACGCAGCTTTAGTTACAGGCCAGGTAGCTAAAGCTCAGAATAATAATAAACAGTCTTACTTAATAAGACTGTTTTACAATCTGTGGAAATAGAAAACAGAATAAACTGACAACTACGAGACGATGGCGACGACGTGTCAAACGTCAATTTGACGTTTCATGTTCTCATTCTTGCCTGCTACTTTTATTTACTTTTCTTGATGAAAACTATGGGAAAATCTACTGTTTAATTAATAACTAGTTCTAATAACTTAAGGAAATCAGCTGCCTTTATAGACAGTGTGGTATTTCTATTAAATGCTCAGTAGATAGTGGTTAAAATGTCGACTTTACGCGAACGGCAGCTTAGTAAGTATCAAAACAATTAATTTTCATTTCTCTGTAATTTCCTGTAAATTTTATTGTATTTTTATTCCTTTCAGATGCCTTGAAGCAAATGCTGAATTTGAACCAACCACTGACGAAGAGCTCAGCCAATGAACCGATGTGGAAGATATTAATTTACGACAGGGTCGGTCAAGATATTATTTCTCCCCTCATATCTGTGAAAGAATTGCGTGAACTGGGTGTTACGTTGCACGTGTAAGTAAACATGTATCTGTTTCACGCACTTAATTCCATTTCACAGTAAATTACACTTACATGTATTTAGGAAACAATCAAAGAATCAAATAACCTCTCATAATAGAAACCTGAGTAATTCTTATCTGTCAGTGAGTCAATCAAACTCATTAGAATGCTATACTTTCCAGACAACTGCACTCAGACCGAGACCCAATACCGGAAGTCCCGGCCGTTTACTTCTGTGCCCCTACAGAGGAGAACTTGGGCAGGATATGCCAGGACTTAGACAATGGAGTCTACGACCAGTATCACTTGAACTTCATATCACCTATCTCAAGGCAGAAACTGGAAGACCTGGCTGCGTCGGCCATACAGTCCAACTCTGTGGTCAATATACACAAGGTGTACGACCAGTATTTGAATTTCATCTGTGTTGAAGAGGACTTGTTTATTATGAAACATCAACAGTCGGATTCGTTATCATATTATGGTTTGTACTTTGATTGCTTACCATTGCCATGTTGTATCATCATAAAGCACTGATATTTTGAAATAGGTACGTCAGTCTTTAAGTGTGTGTCTGTGTGTATATTTGTTACTGTTTCAAACAAAATACTATATCCTACTAATGAACAGATTTCAATATGTCTTAGTAATATAGCTTATAATTATTTTTGAATAATTACATTGGCTATTCCAGAAATTCTCATCAGAAAACCTTAGTATCATAAACAAAAGTTAGTATTATTGATAATACTGATTTAGATTGGGAAGCAAATAATCATGATTATTTTGGTTTTTTTTCAGCAATAAACAAAGGTGATACAAAAGACACTGAGATGGAAGCCATTATGGACAACATTGTTGAAAGTCTATTCTCAGTATTTGTAACATTAGGTGAGTTAGATTAGACAACTGTAACTATGAAAAAGACACAATTCAATGGATTTTTATGAAGGTTGATAGCCTGTAGATAACCAAGTACTTAAGCTGGACTAGGATTTTTTACTGGGGTGAAAGGATTTAGCCAGTCAGATTAGTAAGAAGAGTCATTTTCTGAAAAACTGCATATATAAATACAGTTGATACATCACTGAATAAAATAACAACTGGAGGAGACTTCTTTCATGCGTAATTAATTAAAAAATTGTATCACCTTAGGATGCACAAAACTTCATAATGGACAATCTGATGGTACAAAATGTAGGTATTGATTGTTAATTAAAATAAATCCCTATACAATTCACAGGTAACGTCCCAATAATAAGAAGTACCAAAGGTAATGCAGCAGAAATGGTGGCAAAAAAACTGGACAAGAAATTGCGGGAGAACTTGTGGGACGCGAGGAACAACCTGTTCCACGGCAACACAGGACAGCTGGGGTCATTCAGCTTCACGCGGCCAATGCTGCTGATTCTTGACCGGAACATCGACATGGCGACACCGCTGCACCACACATGGACATACCAGGCTTTAGCGCACGATGTTCTGGATCTTTCGCTGAACAGGTTAGTAGTAGTGGTAATATTTAGAACCTCATTTTCTTTTCACTTCTAAGTTTAGTGAGTAATTTAAAACCATATATGGATACCTTCTCTCTCAAAACCCCGACCGAAGAATAATGGGGGGTTTCATAAGTTGGTCAAATGTCTTAGCCGTCTACCCCCTAGCTAGGTATAGTTTCAGACTGGCCCTAGTTTTGCACTCTAGACGTCCCCGCTCTCAACTTATCTAGCGTTTTAAGTTAAATATTGTATGCTACTTACGAGATGTTGAAAATTGCCTACCTGATTTCCAGTTTATTCTTATCAAGTACACATTTAATTATGAAGAATCTATGTATGACTGTTATGTAGCTACAAATAACTATTCTCAACTAACAGGGCGACAGTGCCTGAAGGACCTATTCTATCTATATTGATAATGAAATCCTCTTATCCCTCATCACCATCAGGGACATAGGGCTCGAAGAAAGGATTTCCACTTCTCCCAATCCTGCGCGGCCGCTTCCAGGTCGTCCCAGCCGAGACTTCTATCTATATTACAGGCTTATTATTATCTATATTACTATCGGTTGGATGGCTATGCGTGAGATATCCCCAATTCCCCACATATTTTTATATAATTTTATTAATCAATTGCCATCCATCTACCAGGGTGACAGTGCCCGAAGGAGGTGCGCCGTCTCTCCCAGACGCTAAGCCGAAGACCCGCGTGTGCGACCTCGACCCCCGCGACCCGCTGTGGACCGAGCACAAGGGCAGCCCCTTCCCGACCGTGGCCGAGGCTATACAGGAGGATCTGGATAAATATAGGTGAGTGCATCATTGTTATAAAGTGCTGGATAAATTGTACTTACCAAAAATGAAGACGACAAAATAAACTGTGTTGTCATCATAGACTACGCCTTCGGGGGCATATTTATTTGTGTAATTTAATGATCAACAGATGATCACCTATCAACATCAGTCAGTTCCACACAGAGATGGTTCATATTTGTATTATTACGGTCTTATTCATAAAAAAACCTTAAAGTAGGTTTACTGAGCTCAATAGCTACGGAACACTTTAAGCCTATTTGAGGTTTCATAAAAATCTCTATTCATAATCGTTCCGTAAACCTTCAATAACTATAGTGATGCTAATAGATTTCACAGACCAAACATTTTGACATTTACCCTATTAAGTTGCCGGTCTGACGAAACCATAAACAAAAATAGCGAAAACTTTCATTCATTTATCAATCTCTATTATCTATAGTCGTTTGCAATAGAATCCAACAATCATGTAAACAAACCAAATTGTCACGATTACTCCGTAATCACATACATTTGACGATCAACTATGAACATAGTCTGATTTCAACGAACGCACCATTGTTTTCACATTATCTTCAACACGATTTAACTTGTATTTATAAGTTAAATTTGTTAAAACATTTGCAACGTAAAAATTTCGAAGTATTTGACAAGCTGTCATCTTAGTTTTTTACTCATCGAACTCTATAAGTCATTGAAAAGTTAGTGTTGTTCGTAATCTGAAGTTATCTTTTAATTTTAATTTCATAAATTATTTTAATTTAATATTATTTGAATACAATAATAAATAATTTTCAAGAGCTTAAAATAATTAACCAAAACGAAAAAAGGAAGAGAAAGAAATGAAAAAGCTCGACGGCATTTTAGACACGGCAAGCGATGACACAGTGGTTCCATTTACAATTACGGTCACCGGCGACACTTCTGATAGTGATGATGAAGAAGACGAAGATTTAAATTTGTTTTAATAAACACTTTTTTATATATAATCAGTTTTATTTTATAGTCTATGGCTTATATATTTAATCTAATTAGAACACTATGACATCACTATGGGCATAAACAATACGCTGTCAATGTCAGTCCGCCATATTTGTTTACATGATTGTTGGATTCTATTGCAAACGACTATATGTTAGCCACGGCGCGGCACTTAAAAAAGTTTACGTTGGCTTAAAGGCGCAGTGGCCAAGCCAAAACCCACAAAAAAAATAATTAAATTTTTACGTTACCATGGCAACTTATTTTCAGAAAATATTAACTCACAACAAATGTCAAATCGTCAATAAAGCAGAACAGCTGTTGACCGGCCGCCATGTTTTTGTACAATAGGAGGTTTACGGAAGGTGTATTGTAGGGTCCAGCCAACTTTAGCATATCAAGGTTTTACGAATCAGTTGGAGAGTTCTTTAGCGCTATTGATCGTTTATGAATAAAGTTTTTTTGACATTTGCTTATAGCAGGCCTATAGGTCTCCCGTAACTTTTTATGAATGGGCCATTATTTTATTTTAGGGACCATTATCGGTCCCCTACAAAGAAACATTTTTTAAAAATTAAATAATGAAATTCAGGAATATAGCTACCGTCTGTAGCAATTAAATAAGACACCGGTCACAGAAAATATAATGAATTTATGTAAAATACTTTATTTATTTACAAATTACGGTTACTCTGTTGTTGTTTTTGGTAACGCAATTGTTTTTCATACAAAAATTGTCTGTCCCTCGGAGCGAGTCATATGAAACAAGCACAACGTGTGTAAAAAATTATAATGGAAACAATTTTTTTGAATATTATAATGAATATGTCATTATTTAAACTTTACTTCACGGTAATAATCATGATTTTATATGAACATATTATGGGACAATTAATATTCCTGGCCGAGTACCCAAGCCTAAGCAAAAATACACCTACACTAGGTTACCCTAGGAAATTCAATCATAAATAAACTTTTTTTCACTTTCTTACACCTAAGATCATTTGAATGGCTGTGTATTTGTATCGGAGTGCAGGAAGGAGAGCGGGACGGATAAAATGACCAAGTCTTTCGGATGAGAGTACTGGAGAGAAGCGCGTGTATTTATTGTGACGCCACTGAGTTACCGGCGACATACGGTGAGTTTTATAGATATTTATTATATTATTTCATGCAATATATGTAATAATTAGTAACAATTATTAGGGCATTTTGATATCCCATGTATGTGTATTCATTTAAGTACTAACTTCAAATAGGTTATTGTTTTACAACTGCGTTACCGCTACACTTCGTTACTTTTTCAGTAACGTAGTTGTAGCTATAGTAACTCAGGGGTTTTTCTTATAGTTTTCAGGTATCTGTTACTCAATTTATGGTACAAATATAACATTTGAGCATATTATATTGTTACAGTATAACATTTCAGACTCAATGGCGTAAACAGCGGCTGAAAAACAACGGCTTTATAGGCAAAAAAAATGAGAAATATTTCTTAGTATTAAATTGTTATATTTTCAGCGATTTTAATGTTTGATATTAAACAAAGAGTTCTGTTAATTCTAGTTTGATAGTTTTTTTCACATTATGATTAGTTTTAATTGAAGAAAGTATAAAGATTGTGATTGAGATACCACTGTGTTACCAATTAACCACAGCGTTATCTATTTGTCCCTCGTTTCCTGAGAGTATTCACAAACATTTTAGCTACTCTATATTAGAAAGAATGTTAAACTAAATATAATAATTAAAAATTCACCTTATTTAGAGCTATTTCTAAAACTTTGAGCAAAAAATTATGATTATTTTGTCCTTTTTTCGTAAAGTATTGCATTAAAACTTATTGATTGGTAACGCAGTGGGAAACTTTATTATAGAATGAATAACAAAACTGAGAATATTTTGTAATTTAAACTGTTAGATTAATGTTTTTTTTCTTACTTTTTATCTGGTATATGTTTACGAACCAAAATATATGTTCCTAACAATAAAACATAATTTTGTATGAAAGTAACGCAGTAGTATTTTTTTCTCATCATTCCTCGATTAAACGTCAATAACTTTAAGAAATAACAAGAAAACATCGCTGCAAATGTATTTAATGAATAATATAAATGTTAATTAACATAAATAAATATTGAAAGGTTAATTAATAAGAAGTTTATTTTTGAAAAAAATATCTGTAAAAGTATGTCAAATTGTACCCAAAATAAAATAATGGCCCGAATAAGACCGTTACGGTCTTATTCATAAAAAAACCTTAAAGTAGGTTTACTGAGCTCATTAGCTACGGAACACTTTAAGCCTATTTGAGGTTTCATAAAAATCTCTATTCATAATCGTTCCGTAAACCTTCAATAACTATAGTGATGCTAATAGATTTCACAGACCAAACATTTTGACATTTACCCTATTAAGTTGCCGGTCTGACGAAACCATAAACAAAAATAGCGAAAACTTTCATTCATTTATCAATCTCTATTATCTATGTTAGCCACGGCGCGGCACTTAAAAAAGTTTAAGGGCGGATTCGGCCAACGTCGAGTAACTTTTTACTCACGAGTAAAGTACCAGTTACTCGCGAGTAAGCAGATTTTGCATTCTACCAAACCTGAAACCAAGATAACTAGCTTATCCCAAGAATAAAATGTTATACCGCCAAAATTGACCGTGTAACGAGCTTATCCGAGAGTAATTTTGTAATGGCGGCAGCACATCAGCTGATTAGAAAACCGTCATAATGACATATAAACACATCTGTCAAAACATAAACAAAAGTACGTTAAAAGGCAAAGTCTCAGAATAACAACAGCGAATAAAATATTAAAACATAAACAATTTCATACTTTTATAATCCATTCAAACTAAGTTGGCATGTCATTTCTATTGCATGCTTTGAAACGCAGCTATTTTTATTTTAGTTGCATTACAGTTTCGTTCCTCGTTCATTCAATTTAATCATGGTATAACTTGGTAGAATCCAAATGTACTTATCCTAGATATTTACTCGCGTATAATTTTAATTCCGGTATAGTTATTCTCGTGTAACGTGATGTTTGGACGAATTCACCCTAAGTTGGCTTAAAGGCGCAGTGGCCAAGCCAAAACCCACAAAAAAAATTAAATTTTTACGTTACCATGGCAACTTATTTTCAGCAAATATTAACTCACAACAAATGTCAAATCGTCAATAAAGCAGAACAGCTGTGGACCGGCCGCCATGTTTTTGTACAATAGGAGGTTTACGGAAGGTGTATAGTAGGGACCAGCCAACTTTAGCATATCAAGGTTTTACGAATCAGTTGGAGAGTTCTTTAGCGCTATTGATCGTTTATGAATAAAGTTTTTTTGACATTTGCTTATAGCAGGCCTATAGGTCTCCCGTAACTTTTTATGAATAAGACCGTTACTATATTTCGCTAGATGTGTGAATGCATTAATGCACTAACCAGATCTGGCCAGAGGGTGGTGGGAGGTGTACAAAGCTTGACTTTAAAGCGTACATGGAAAAAGTCTCAAAGGTTTAATTGGAATAAACTCCTAGAATAGAATGCATAATTTTTCAATTTTTCAATTTCCCATTCCAGGAGCTCAGAAGCGGAAGTGAAGCGGCTGAAAACCTCAATGGGTCTGGACACGGACAGCGCTCTAGCGCTGAGTCTGGTCAGCGACAACACGCAACGACTCACTAGTGCCGTGAACTCGCTGCCTCAACTCATGGAGAAGAAACGACTTATCGACATGCATACTACTATTGCTACTGGTGAGTAAATTTATCTGACGAGCAGGCAGCATCTAGCGCTCGATATTACTGGTACTGATGAATGCGGGTATAGCGCTCGATATTGCTACTGGTGAGTGAATGTATGAAGTCAGGCAAACATAATTCAAATTCAAATCTTTATTGCATTCCATAATTAGTGTTACTTAAATAAGGTGTTAAAATAATAAACAAGCGATCATTATGGACCCGACTGTGGTTGTTACTTGTTTGTAAGTCGATGAAAACCTACAGCGATCGATGTGTCTATATGCTAGTAGCGCTCTAGCCTTTGAAAGTGATAGGAACCATCTACAAACATACTACGCAATCGTAGCGTGACAGCATTGCTACCACTGGTGACTACTACATGTAATGCAACGAATTCCATTTGAATAAAATTACATGTAAACCTCTCAATCATTACAATTACAAAACCAATTTCCTATTTCAGCCATCCTCAACGCAATAAAATCAAGACGGCTGGACTCGTTTTTCGAACTGGAAGAGAAGATTATGAGCAAAAGCAGTGCCATAGAAAGCAAAGCGGTTCTGGACCTCATTTCTGACCCGAACGCCGGTACTCCAGAAGATAAGATGCGACTCTTTGTAATATATTATCTGTGTACTACGGAGGTGACTGAACAGGAATTTGAGAAGTTTGAAGCGGCTTTGAAGAGCGCTAATTGTGATGTCAACCCGATGGCTTATATGAGGCGGTGGAAGTAAGTTTTATAATCAATCTATTTTTTAAATCGCAGAGCTGTATGTATGTTATTTTTTTTTTATTTTTATTTATTTATTTACTACTTATATTATCTTACAGGATAAACCTAACACAATAATAAAGAAAAATAACAAACACAACAAAAAACTTTCTTAAAAAGACACAAACAACTAAAAATAAAAAACAATAAACTAATCAACACATAACATATGAAACATAACCTTTGCGAACTCACCCAAAGAACATGTGAGAATGTCAGTCCTCTCAGATGCCTTGTTGATTAGCCTAATAGCCCTAGTGAGTGGAGCGTCATGTAGCAGGTTGGTGCGGGCGGTGGGCACCGCGAGCAGCCGGCCCGCGCGCCGCCGCAGCCCGCGCCCGCCCGCCGGCACCGCGAGCCCGATGCTCTCCAGCACAGTGGGATTGCACAACCATCCTCTAAACACCATAAATACCATTTTGGTCAAAGCCAGGTCTCTCCTAACTTCAATCTTGCTGTATCCAACCATACCTAGTATAAATAAAGATGGGTACAGCAAAGGATAGCCCGGATACACCCCGTACATTTTTAGGTAAAGATACCTTAAAAATGTATTTTGAATACGCTCCAACATGAGATTATATTTAATTTCATGCGGAGCCCAGATGACTGCGTTGCTTTCTAATTTACTCCTAACTAGCGCATTATACAGGGCTTTCACAGTACGTATGTCTGTAAAGCCCTGGCAGCTACGGAGCACAAAACCTAAAGTTTTAAAAGCACCTTTACATATATTCACAATGTGATCACTAAATGACAGAGTGGAGGTGAACTTGACGCCCAGGTCCCGCACGGAGCTGACCCGCGCCAGCGCGCCGCCGCCCAGCGTGTACTGGTGTCGCAGCGGCTCGCGAGCTCGGCTGAACGTCATCTGCACGCACTTCGAACCATTAAACTCTAGTTTATTGTCGCAACCCCATGCTACGACCCTGTCAATATCCTGCTGCAGCCTAATCGCGTCTTCTTCATTTCTAATTTCTAAAAACAGTTTGAGGTCATCTGCGAACAACAGACAAGTAGCGTCCATCAGGATTTCGGGAAGGTCATTGATCATTATAATAAATTCTAATGGTCCCATGTTGCTACCCTGATTTACTCCTGAGTATGTTGAAAAAGGTTCTGAGTATCTGTTTCCAAAGTCCACGTATTGCTGTCTATTATGCAAGTAATTCCTGAAGAAGGTCAGCGAATGTGTCGTGCAGCCGATAGCTGCCAATTTGGTTAGAAGGATGTCGTTGTCAACCGTGTCAAATGCTTTTTTAAAGTCGAAATAGGCAGCATCGACTTGCACTCCAGCATCCACTGACGGAACCACACGAGACATGAAGCTGAGGAGATTACTGTTGGTACTTCGTCCTGGCCGAAAACCATGTTGGCAGTCGGACAGTTGACTACTTACCTCATTGTAAATCATTTTCTGCAATGCTGATTCAAAAACCTTCGCGAATACCGACAGAACTGCTACCGGCCTGTATCCGTTTACATCTGACCCCAAACTGCCCTTAGGAACTGGAATAACCCTAGTGATTTTCCATAGTTTTGGGTATAACGCACTTTCTAGGCAACAGTTATATATATGCAGCAGTGGATCGAGGAGCAGCATGCGGCAGTCCTTCACCAGGTAAGCAGGCACGCCGTCGGGACCGGCGGAGGTCTTGGGCGCGAGGCGGGCCAGCGCGGCAGACACGTGGCCGGCGCTGAGCGCGGCGAGGTGCACGCGCGCCGCGCCCCCCGCGCCCCCCGCCCGCGCCGCCTCCTCCACACTCAGCCGCGGCGGCTGTGCGCTGTACACCGAGTGGAAGTACTCAGCAAAGTAATCGGCGCTCTCTTGCTCGTTCAACTCCGTTCCATCTCGCGTTATAATAATTTTATTTCTTGCTGACCTTTTTGACTTAATGAAGCTCCAAAAGGATTTAGGATCTCTAGCTAGTTGTTTTTGAATCCGGTCATTGTAACTTTTTTCTGCGAGTTGAATACCAATTTTTACTTTTGTCCTGTATTTAGAAAATTCCTCATAATCACACTGCGATCGCGTAAGTTTGTAGGTTTTATGTAAAGATGCTTTTAATGTAATGTCGCGAATTAATTCAGCCGTGTACCATTCAGGATAATAGTATCTTGAAGTTACAGGCTTTCGCATGTTATGTGTATGCACATTGCACATCTGTGTAAGATTTTGGATGTGCAGGTTTCCTCACGTTGTTTTCTTTTACCTGCACGCATTACCACATTGTATTTATCGTCATTAAATATGTAAGAAAGGACGTTCATAACTCTCTCTCACGTCTCAATATTTCTTTTATTTATTATGTATTTTTATGAAATGATCTATCCATATGAGTTTTAATTGATGATCATCATCAGCCTGTAATCATCCACTGCTGGATATCAGCCTCTCCCAAGAAGCGCCACTTCACTCTGTACTCTACTTCGACTTCTCTACTCTACTTCACATGGTCGTCGGTCCAGCGGACCGGAGGGCGTTCCACGTGGTCTCCTATATACCTAGCGCGACGCAATGTTTTTATCACGTTTGGTTTGCGCCGCTTCCGCTTCGTACTAGGCATGCTAATCATAATCACTAAAGCCACAATTTTCTAAACCGCAGAGGCTTCACAAAGATGTCGAGCGACTACTCGGGCGGCGGCACGAAGACCGTCTCCATGTTCTCCAAGCTGGTGTCGCAGGGGTCCTCGTTCGTCATGGAGGGCGTCAAGAACTTGGTCGTTAAGAAACACGTGAGTTTAGATGTGCAGATTGCTTTTTATAGTCAATATTAGCCAGTGGTTATACCACTGCTGGATAGCCCATTCTCCAGGCAACAAAAGTTTTAATAGTCAGAAGGCTTATGAGTCACACAAAAAATTATATGCAAGGCTGCGTTCGCAGTAGGCAAACTGCTCATTACGCTTATTAACGCCGTAAAATGGCTTAGAGTGAGCGCTAAACTAGCAAACTGTGAAAACTCGTCATAATAAAACCGATACGCCACTAACGCAGTCGGTGGCTACCAGTTAGCCTACTGGAAAACGCAGCCTAAGTTTAGCGCCCTCTGGGCAGTTAGCGATCGAACCTTACTAGTTATCCTTTATATAAGCTCCTCCAGTAGATTGGTATTAATAATTGATTGTTCCCATCAACAGAAGCTGCCAATCAGTCGCGCGGTGGAGTCAGCGTTCGGCGCGGGCGAGGGCGGCGCCGACCTCACGTGGCTGGACCCTCGCGCTGCCAGGTACAGTTCGGTCCACGCTACTTGATAAAAAAAACTGTTCGATAATGTAAGTAACCTTGGCTGTAATCGGCATGTTCTTAATCAGCACAGCTTAGAGGTGAATTATACAAGTCGGCTGTGCCATTTCAAAACACAGTAACAGCCAAGAGACAAAATTTTCAGGAGAGCCAAAAAACGTTTTTGTCCCTTCATTTCAATGCCCTGGTAAAACTATGATACATATCTCAACGAATGTAAGCTTAAAAGAAGCGGCAGAACCTAGGCTTTACATACAATACTATTTCATTTAAATATGACTAATATTGTTGCTGTAATGCACAAAAGAAAACACTAACTAGGTTTTAAATGGTTTTCTCACCCAAAAACCGCCCTCACTGACCATTTTATAACCTAGTAAGTATTTATTTTAGTATTATTTTATTAGTATTATTAGTATTATTTTATTTTAGTATTATTGTGTAATTTAAGACAAGTTAAGTATATTGAAATTGCAATAATAACGTAATAATTTATATGTTTTTTCTTTTTTTATATGTTTTGGATCCTTCACATAATATAAATCAAATTTTGCAGCACTTTTACACGACCGCACTATAAGTAATAGCTGAAATACCGGCATATTTTAAGTTTGTTTTTTGTTTTATCTAAATGAACTAAATCGCCATATTAAGAAGGCATGTCTGACACGAACATTATTTATGGCTGCCTTAAATTAGACAATATTTCCTAAATTTTGAGCTAAAATTAGTTTACAATGTTTGAGTTTTTTTTTGTTTTATGCAAAATAGGGCTAGTAGAAAGGTTCTGACGAGAAAGGTTTCTATGGCCTTTATAAAGAAGACAAAATTTCCTTATGTTCTACTTTTAATTCAACTCTTTAGGTCTCATTGGTTCAAAGATACAGGTTCTGAAATATCTGATATTTTTTTCGAAAAAAGTGTTAGTAATAATGTATGCTATTTGTGACTTACTAAAATTAACAGGCAAAAATTGACCTTTGCTGACCATTTCAAAACCTAGTATGAGCCATTGACCATTTTAAAACACAGTAAGTCATTTTCACTTACTATGTTTTAAAATGGTTGGTGGCTCTTACTATGTTTTAAAATGGTTTTCGTGGCATTTTTGATATCGCAGGGTGGAGTTACTAGGTTTTTAGAATTTTTATTTTCGTTTCTGAGCGGTTTTTTGATATTCTGACAATGCAGTTTTGTGCGCAACCGCCTAAAATAATGTATAAATCAAAGACCCGATTTTTTTAAAAGTTGGCGCTTACTGTGTTTTGAAATGGCGCAGTGTTCAGTTGCAAAAAACCCAAGCAGAAAAAGACCCGTTTCGGGTTAGTGCATCACTTTTGCAACACTCTGTAGTACACCCCCCTGTAGTTTACAACCCCCTGTCTTAGCCTGTAGTCCATACCGAGGATACCCAGTGTAATATAAAAAAATCAGAGGGCACTGTCATCATCCTAATCCTCATCAGCGTATAGTCGTAAACTGTGGTTACAACCTAAGCGCCGCAACCACACTATTATTACACATGCTTATTGATACTCACCTTCACGTATTATTATATCTAGGAAAAAACTAAATTAATCAACTTATTTTCATGTATGAAAATATAAATAAGTATTATTAGTTATTAAGTACCTACGACGAATGATTCATCGCGGACAAATCTCTGTGATTTTTGTGATGAAATTTATATTTAATCAATAATTGTGTAAATTAATTTGATGAATAAAAAAAATTTACTACAAATTCCATCTTACCACATTTCACACCACTCCTCCCAATCCTGCAGGTCGAGCCGCACGGAGTCGGCGCGCCGGCAGCCGCCGACCGACGCGGTGGTGTTCGTGGTGGGCGGCGGCAACTACATCGAGTACCACAACCTGCTCGACTTCGCTAAGGTATGTACACTGCACCAGGTTAAGTTGACCTATGTAGGGAGTTGCAAAAGTGGTATACTATTCATCCATCCATCCATTCCACGGGGAAAGTCATCTGACAGAACCCTTATTACCTTCGAATAAGGGTAGTTTTTGTTTGTATCAGATGTCATTCCCCGTGGAATAGGATATACGTCGAAAGGGGGTGAGCCAGGGGATCTTTTTATTTCGCGATTTTCCAAAAGTCGTAGGACAAAAATTGTTGAGAATGATCTCCTGAGTCCCCCCTTTTCGGCTTAGTATACCACTTTTGCTGTTCCTCTGTATAGTCCTCTTCCCAGAAGCACTACAAGACTATTGACTAAAGTCAGGGCTACAAGTAAAAGTTGACCAAAACAGTCGGCGAATAGAGCCGAAGCGGCATGGCTTCGTTTCGACGCTATTATTGAAAATTTTAGGTTTTTTTCTTTTAGTCAATACCTATACTGTTTCAGAAATAGAATCAAAGACGAAAGCCTAAAAATCGATTCTTCGGTGACACAGAAAGTTTGCAATAACAGCGGCAACTTATGCGCCTCACTCCGCATCGCCAAGGGGACCTTAAACGCCGTCTGCGTTGTATTTAACTTACCTTACCTGCCCTCTATCGTCCTCTGTTGGGTATAGACCACCACACAAAAATGAACGTGCGCGCTCTTGAGGGTGCGCGATGTGAGTAAGCGCAATGCAAAACTTTTGTAACGTCTTTGCGAACCGTGCAACCTCGTCTGTACGGATTAGAGTATCCATTTTTTACCCGCAACCTTGTATTTATACATGAGCTTATTATTGTTCCTTTCCTTGCAGCAACAAGCCACCAGCGGCACATCTAGAAAGATAATCTACGGCGCAACGACGCTGCCCAACGCGTCGCAGTTCTTGAAGCAACTGTCGCTCCTCGGAGAAGAAATGCAGTGAACATTCCCACTTCACTTATTAATACTGTATTATATGAGAAAATCTATTATTTAAATATTATTATTAAATGGTAAATGTATACACGGTGATGATTGTGTTTTTGGCGATATCGAGTTAAACAGGTATGTATATTGTCTTGCTAATGAAAAATGCATGGACTTGGGGGTAGATTCGAATGCCAATGATTGAAAAACCTAATTTAAAAAAAGGTATGCCTATAATTCCGAATATTCCTTCATAAGATATAACTTCCCAAACATTGCGTTTTCCAAGTCAAGTAGGTAAGTACCTACCTAATATTTCATACATATTCATAAACATGGCTTTGTAACTTAATTTTATTGAACTCGATTGGGTATTATATCCTAATAGGTAGATATTTATACCACACTGACCGCCTATAATAGGTCTTTTGAAGTTTTATAGGTTCTTAACTGTACCTACCTATTGCAATTATGGTAAATAGGTATACTTAGGCTTACTGCAATAAAAAGGAAGGTTATCTTACTTTTTAATTAAGTGGTTATAGAGGTACGTACTTAGGTAGATTTTAAAAGGCGTGCGCTATTTCTTTTTAATAATCAATATGATTACGTGCCGTACTACTTATATACTAGTTATATGTATTATACGTACGATAAGCACCAAAGAATGTACTTATTTACGTACACAACATCGTTTCCTTTGCCCCATATTGACGCATCTAGCTATATCGTTATCAGCTGTTGGTACCACACTTAATGTGTCTCGCACGTGCTACGAATGTAAGTGGAATTCTAGCGATGCGTGTTTTCGACTGAATCCACGTTTGGTATAAAACATTATTACAGCAAATAATGTGTAGATACTTATGTTTATATGAAAGAGAAACATTTTAATCGACTTTATTTACGCACGTATTTTGAGAAGATTCACTTTGTTATAAGATGGTTATAAGTATTTTGCTATTCCTTACCAACCCTAATCAAACTAATGTAACGAAATCGGAAACAGAAGTGTTGGTATGTAATTAAATTATGGGAATAATTGATAAACTTAAGTAATTAACCCAAGTACTTAATTAAGTTATGCCTAATGGAGAAACTAGTAGACATGAGGAACAATGAAAGTTTTATGAAATTAAGATTTCTGCAACAACCGGATTACATAGCTCTAGCATAAGCAAAGCATTACATATTATGGGTAAATAAAAACAAACGAGTCAACAAGTTGGCAATTTATTTACAATGACATTGGAAATATAGCTAACATCTAATAACTACTATTAAATTTTGATTGTTTTGAACAAGAAGTATAAAATCTAAATCACAAGATAGTCATTCAATTGTAATCAGATCTCGATTCGTAAAAATTAAGCATTCAAGCAATTCATGAACTACATCGTTTAGAAACATTACTGCCTCTTAGCATAACGCATGTTAGGTACATATTTATGTTTACATTCAGCACATACGAGCATACGTCACAAAACAACACTGTCCATGCGAAACGCTATCAGATAAAACGGCATAGTTCAATGTAAGATTGCGTTAACATTTAGATTCTACACAACGGTACAGTTTGTTTATCGCTCTTGTGTAGCTCATTCTTAGGTAAATTTCTTATACAGATATTTTTTAGAACAGATTTATTGAGGAAAGCTTCCCTGTGAGAACAAAGTCAATAGGTACAGTTTTAAATTAATCAATACACAGAGTTATTTTAACTTCGTAATTTCCTCATTAGATCCGTACCTAATTATAACCAGAAATTATTGACGATTAACATTCCTTGGTTAACACAGAAGCAAAGTTTAATCAACTATTAAATGGGGCTTTGCTCACAACCAAAAACTATTATGAGCCCATATCTGCCTGTTAAAAGCCTATTCAGACCACTTGATATTCGTTACCGGTTACCGCTATTAGTACTTAACTTAATGTAGTTTCTTCTATACCGGTATTGCAAACGGTATTTCCCTCTACCGCCGGCAATGAAGTGAGAATATCGTGTGTGTCTTAATAAGCCTTAAAGGGATAGATAGATACACGAATTTCAGTAAAGATTTGCCAATGTTTTTTATATCCCAACCCTTAAGAACTATTGTGCTATCGTAATAAAAATGAACTCACACGCCCAAATCAATTATAAGACCCTCGAAAAATATAAATTACTATAGATTTTCATTTCATTTAAACTATGTTATAGATAGCGTACTTTAAACAACAGAAAATGACAGAAGGAACTTTAACATCTCAACACGGTAACTAACTAATAATATGTGATCAACTTTATTTTAAAATATGTTCTTAATATTATTAAACACAAACTTCAGAGTAATTTAATCTATCACTGATTTATACTGATGAAATGATTTGGCACGGTAATAAAAAAAACTGGTGCAACTATTGAGAGAGCGTTAAAACGTGTGTTCAGTCATGGCAAGATTTACAACGGGGTCAAGTTTTCAATGTAATCCAAGATTACCTCGGTATGCATTTTGTGCGTTTAACAGATCCTTAGCTCATGACACAAATTTATTGATAACATTTGACTTCACCGACATAGGTATATCAAACTTCTCCCACGGATATACCTATAATATTGACAAGTCAGCTCAGTAGGTACATATACATAAGTCACGTCACGACAAAAAGTTCTTTTCAAACTTGTGATGAATTTACTTTATGACGGATGTACAACAACCCATTTTAATGGACTTCTGAACATATCAATGCGACTATCAAACGTTATTCTAACAAAAAATGCATTAAGTCAATGATAAAATTCAAAATATAACTAATTATACGTGTCACAACTTACATTACATAAATGGCACCCAAACAGTTAAACTTTTAAACCCATTTATGGTACATGGTAAAAAAACTAATGACTGAAGTTTCAAAAGTTAAACATTGTTAATAGATTCTTACCATAATTACACTTAATCTACTTACTTACATATTTTAAAATACAGCATTATTGATTCATTTCAAATCATTTATGTAATTTTGGTGCTTTCTCAAAAGTATTTTTTTGTATTCTGTTTACATCACATTTTTAAGAGGAATGACTAAGAATATTCACTTACATGGGTGGTTATTGTTATTATATTTTGAAAGAGCATCGTATATTTATAACTCCGCCTAGCAGACTAAAATATCAAACTATTTTGATAAGCAAAAGCTGTACCTACAAATTAAAAGCATAATAATTATGACAAAGTAAAACAATATTTTAGGTGTAATGCTGATTGGGAAGACTTTAAAAATTTAATTATATTCATTTTAAAACATCAATTCCGTATATAATGTTTAAAATATTACCTACAGTTCAAATTCATAAATTTTGTAAGTGTCACATAAATCTAATTTTGCACTTTTTATGTGTGTAAAACATGCTGATATGATTTTGTTATAACTTATTTATTCCTATGGAGTTAATAAAACAAAATGTGGTATTTTCAGATTCATTCTGCACATGACGAATTAAAACAGATATGTTTTGGTTTGTGAAATACTATCGGAGATTTATTCACTTGACTTCATGGACGGAAGATAAACTGTAAGTAAAATTACAATATCTGATGATGAATGATCTCTATGTGATTCGTCTAAAATCCCGTAGTTTTTTTATCGAGGTACCATTATGCATATTTAGTTTCCTATCTCATGCATATAAAAATACAATTAAATAATTAAGTATAAAAAAATAATAAATACTTATGTGTACAGATCCAAGAAAACTTTTTAGAACAGAATCGAATCAAAAATAGGCACGATAACACTATCGTATAAATAAACTGTTTTATGGTCACATACACGATACATAAATTTATTTTATTACTCATAAAAAACCTTTTATCCGTACCTGTACAGGAACGTTATTTAAAATTTAAATACTTACATACATGTTCGCTAAATACAAAATAATTTCACAAAAAAATACTGAGGTTGGAATGTACTTTTATATTTAATCCAAATGAAAGCTTTTAAATATATAACATACCTACATTGATATAATGTTAACTTTATTGGGCTCGTAAATGCTCAAAAGGAAAAATTATAATATTATAACAGTAAATAAAATGGGAATGTTCTAATTGATTTAGTAAGACAAATCAACTCAATACAAAGACATCTCAGATGTGATAAAATAAAACACGAGAAATGTTCAGAATCAGAAAGGATCTTAAAGGTTAAATTTAAGGGTAAAGTTTATGTTCGAGGGTAAGTACAATGATGTGTACAATTTAATTACAAAAAAAATAGTTTTTTAAGTAATTCTTCGGAGCTTCAACATTTGTGATTGAGATTCACAAGTCATAGAAAGCGGGCCAACTTGTAGAGTTTGCATTAACGGACGTCCCATACTAGTATATTGTACGGAGTCCAAACATTACATCGTGAAAGAGAGTATTACATCATGACACATTCAACGTATTGTGCTTGTATATTATAAACAGGAATTTCATTCATGGGATAGTCATACAATAATCTGTAGGAAGGTAAGAATTATACACTAATACAACTATTTATAGTCTCATACAATGCAATAGACACTACTCATTCACATCACAATTTTAAAACAACTACATTGTAAGGGTTAAATAGGTTGCAATAATGATTAATAATAAATATAGTAAAACAGTAAATATTTGTCATTTTATCAATTTCTTACTATTAGTTTTATGGGTTGTCCTTACTATCTCAATACTACAGTTTTGTTTTGTATTGATGTCTCTGATAAGTATAGGTACTTATAGCAGTAGAGCCTTTAAGTCTGTTTTAGGATTACTGTAACGCTGATGATTTTTATAACGGGTCATTACAAGATTATAACTTAGTAGCTTCTATAATGGAGTAGGATTTATGTATTTACAACTACTATTCTGTAGATAACGTGCGAATTACCGAATAATTAATAAATCAATATTATTTCGAGCCACAGTTATCTCGGGATTTATTATTATTTTTGTACGAACGAGGATACTGTCTTATCTTCTTAACGACTGTTTACATTTTCAAATCGAGGTATTAGGTACCTATGGCTGAGACTGAGATTTGTTTCTACAACTGAAGTAATTTAACCGGCTATCTGTCTATCAAACTTGTTTAAAACCCTGTGTCACAAACTCACATATCGTGTAATTGGTAAATATATACCTAATGCCCTGATTACACCTACCGAGCAGAGTGGCGAGACATATCCTCGGCCGAGCACTCGTTCAATTGCTAGTAGAAGTGCTCGGCCTAGGATACTGTCTGTCTCGCCTTTTATTCGGTAGGTGTAATCACCGTTAACTAAAACGTAACTTGGTACATACATGGATTCGATGAAATCTTCAAGTGCGGTGGTATTGGTGGTAGGACGTCTTGTGACTCGTAGGTAGATATAATGCACCAGACATAATTTAAAATGGCTCAATAGCCGAGCCTGTCACTGTTTTCAGGGTCAGCTAGGCTCTAGGTATCATTTTTCAAATCGATGTATTGATTTTCACATCACACCACACACGACTGTAATCCCAGATGGAGTAGGTATACATCCGTAAGTCACGCAAAGTCACTTGATTAAGTAATTGAAAAATACGTAAGTGTTTTAATTTCCCAGTTAGAGTAAAGTTATGAACATAAACATTACATATTTCGCTGTAAAGGGTGGCTTAAATTAAATTCCCGGAATACCCGGAATTAAATTCATGTTTTGATATTTAGTGACGCCTTTAACTGTAACAACTTTCAGTAAATATAAGATTCAGATAATAAGGACAACTCATCTAATAACATAGCACTTATTAATATGTGATTATCACCACTGTCCACTAGCAATAATTATTTTAGGCAGTATATTTAAAGAGAACAACATTTCTATTCCAATGCAAAGGTACATGTATGAAGTATAGATAAATAATGATTTTAATGAGTGATCAACGTGAAAAACGTCTTGTACTTATCTAGAAATAGGAAATATATTTTTCTTTTATTTGAACATAAAATCGTCAGTTGTTTAAAACCTATCAATAAGTTTATGAGTAAGTATCAAGAAGGATAGAGGAATAACAATTTGATGATAGAATATTTCATATTGCTTTGTGACTACCTTTCACTTATTAAAAGACCTAACAACATCTTTAATAAGCCACAATGACTAGTCATATTATGAATAATAATAACACTTTCGTTGATCTTGTAACACTATGTGATAACATTAAAATCACTGTTCCAATTAACTTTAAGAACACGATAAAAGCATTTTTTTTGATACATAGTAAGTAGATAGGTACATAATAATATAGTTTTAGAGAAGTCATGGCACAGATAAATATAGCACTTGCTTCTCAGCAACTGATTTGACAATGAATTTCAATTAATGTCAGCCACAAGTATCAATTTAATAATCACTTGCGAACTGATGTGTTAAAGAAAGTCGCCCACTTAAACAGAACACTTCAAATGAATCTTAATTGTAAGGAGAATAAAAAATAAAATCTTCAGATCTAAACATAGTTATGAGAGCAAATAAAATATCAATAGATGTTGTCTCATTGTCAGATCATAATTCAGTTTCAATGTTATTAATTGGAGAGACAAACCCTGTCAGAATTGTTGGGAACAACTAATTTAAGTACCTGGAACAAGCATGGCGGGTGCGAGGTGCGGGAGGGGGTCAGTCCACTCGCTACTGCTTGCTCTGTGAGTTGGAGGCTGCATTGCGACTCGAGCTGCTGCTGCTAAGAGCCATCTTCTGCATTTGCCGGATGACGGTGGTGGCGTGGTATGCCTGTTTCCAGCGAGACTTGGCAAAGTTCTTCTTGAGCTGCTCGGACACGGTGCCATGGATGTTCTTGCTGCTCGCCGCATTGCCTGATATCCATGGATGGGCCAGTGCTTGTCTGTAAGAGAAACAAGTATAATTTACATAAGTCTATAAACATTTATCTATGCCAAACAGAACAATAACATGAAATTTGAAGATTTTTCTCCTAAGTGAAAAATGTGTATGAATAAATCTTTTGGTACATTTTAATTTGATTAATTTGTAGGAAAATTTTAAGATTGCTCAGTAAAGTTAAAAATAACAAAATATGCTTACTTGCAAGTATATCTCTTGTCAACATCGACACACATTAAATGCCGTATGAAGTCTTTAGCAGAATCACTTATGTCATCCCAATAAGGCGAGTCGAACTCAAAGTCGCCTTTTAGAATTTGTGCAAACAGGTTTGCATCACTTTCATCATAGAACGGTGGGTATCCACACAGCAATATGTAGGAGATGACTCCTATGCTCCACACATCTACGGCCTTGCCATACGGTTTCTGGGCAAGGACCTCTGGAGCCACATATCCCGGGGTGCCACAGGCTGTAGCCATGATGCCGGAGTCCTCAATCTTAGACAAGCCAAAGTCACTGATCATGATCTTGCTCTCCTCTTCGGCGCTGTAGTACAGCAGGTTCTCGGGCTTGAGGTCGCGGTGCACGACGCCCTGGCAGTGCATGTAGTCGACCGCCTCCAGCACCTGGCGGATGAGATTGGCGGCGTCCTTCTCCGTGTAGGAGCCCTTCTCCACGATGCGGTCGAACAGCTCGCCCCCCGTCACCAGCTCCATCACCAGGTACACCTTGTTCTTGTCCTCGTAAGTCTCCAGCAGCTGAACGATGTTCGGGTGAGAAAACATCTTCTTGTCCGCGCCATCGCTCTTCGCCTCGCTGAATCTCTTCAGAACTCTGATCTCGTTCTCCAGAGAGTCCTCTTTTCCTTTTAGCGCCTTCTTGTCGATGATCTTGCACGCGAACAGCTGGCCGTTCTCCTTGCTCTCGATGAGGCGCACCTCGGAGAAAGCGCCAGTGCCGAGCAAATCTTTCACTACATACTTGTCGTCGATGGATGGCAGCTTCTCAGCTTCGCGACTTTCCTTTTTAGATTTCCTCCCGAAATCTTTTTTGCCAAATAGAGGCATCGTGGAGCCTCACGCTAACCGATGTGTACTACTAATCTAAAAATTATCTACGTTGCATTCGAGATTGACTCCTCTCGGATCGGAATAGACGTTTGATACGCGACGGACGTCTGTGCGCAGGACACCCAAGGTCAACTGATCTGTCAAAGTGACATGTCGATTTAACTACGTTTCGTTGTACGTAGTTCTAATCATGTACTCTGTGGTAGTTATTTTATTTTCTTTACATACCTACTTAGAAGCCACTTGAAAAAATAATCTTCTTGCTTTGAATAGAGCCAGGCAAAAAGGAAAAAATCAAAACGGATGAATTTGAAAATTTTGCAGGGCCTCTTCATCATTTTATCACCAGCATCTAAGTATTTATATTTTTAAAACACAGTAATCTTGTATCGCGTAATCCGAGTGATATTCTTAACTTTCATGCATTGAAAGCAAGCGGTGTGCCTTTCAAAGCATAAGCCAATGTTTATTTACTTACGCAATACGGAACGTATAAACATATTTCTTCGATACGTGCTGCCATCTACAGTTTTTCTAAAACATAAAGCTTTTAAAATCAATAAAATCGTTGAAGGGATTTCCAGTCAACCGACCCTGTGTACCTGGTGGATGTAGTGGTTAGCAGAGGGTAGGTAGGTAGTTTCATGTTCCTGTACCTAACCATCTCAGGTCATCAGTCATCATCCAGACAAAAGAATCATCATCGTTCTTTACCTAGTTATAATCACGAATATGCAAGTAGTTACCCTCATTATGTTAGAATGTTGTCCAACCTTACATTTTTCGTTTGTCTGGGTAACGGTATTCGGTACTTATTTATTTGTTAACACATTGAATGCCGACTACGCAATATTGCGTAGTACGTACCATGTGGTACCTAGTGACATTAGGTACCTTCGGCACTCAATGGGTTAACAAAGGTTAGATAAATTTTATTGCTATCAAGTAGTTAGAAGTTTTTTTTCAAGATTGTGTTTATGTATTTTGTGTCGAAAGTGTTTTACTTCCTACCATAGAGTTTCCAACCCTTATCGCTCTACATCTCTACAATTTCCTCGTCTATGGTTCCACCCTGTGACGTCACGGTGGAAATCGACCAATCCCGAAGGGCGCAGTAGTCGGCAACGGAGCTACGCGGAATCACTCTACTGCACATTATCGTCGAACGATTTTCCCAATGTTTTCGATGTGCGAACCCAAGTGCCGTATAAAAATAATTCAATGCTGTGATTAAAATAATATAAAATGGACGTAGGAATCGTTGAAGCTAAGCTATTTGTTGTTCTTATGTTATAAGGAATTAAATACGTTGGTAGTTTTGTGAAATTAGTGCGTGAGGGGGTGGTGCCGTGATGCCAGTTCGTAAGCAAGGTGAATATATTGGCTATTCGCTTATAAACGTTCGATGGAACGTCGATATTTCATTTGTTTTTGTGTAAGTTAGCGGCTCTGAGCGCGGGTGCATGACGGCTTATTGTTAGGGGTTGGTTATCGTAACAAAAGGCCCCCTGTTCCCCTACGCTTATCGACAATGCAGTGACTAGTGTTGCCAGATCACCGATATGGCATAAGTACACGTAGTTTTATTTATACTAGTACTGAATAAGTAGATAAGCACCTGTATCTACACTTTTATATTATTACATTTCGCATCGAGTAGCTATCCTATTTGCGTCGGGCAATAAAACTTTGAGTGCCTCTTTTGGCTAAATTTAGCCGGAATCAATCAGGAAATAATAGCTGATGCCTATAGGTTGGTACATGCCTCACGCCCCAGATTTAATAACATGCTGCCATACAGAGTTGTTCTCTACCTTATAGTTAAGTTGGTACCTAGACCTACCTACCACCTATCTTAATATGTAGAGTTTAGGTTTCAGCTATCTATCTATCTATCACCTATCTACCTATCAATCATTTAATTTAAAAATAAAAAGCATAATTATTTATACTTACTTCTTAAAGTTTACTTATAAAAAAACTTCTAAACTATTTTGGGTGAAGTTTGCTTTATCATTATTCCAATGCCTTCCTTCCGTTATCACCGAAAAACACCTGCGAGAGTGACACCCTATTCTTTAGCAGTTAGGGGTAACCAAAATATCTGCAGAAGTTAACTCCAAACTTATAATGGAGTGCATCCTCATCCTGAACAAAATTGGCGCTAACAATAGAGTGAGTGAAGAGGACGAAACGCCCATGCATATTCTCTGTGAATGTGAGGCCATCACATGAGAAACAGAATCTTGGGCGGCTACAAACCAGCCCCCATAGATGTCAGGTCTCTCCCTCCCGGTAAAATCATCAGGTTTATAAAAGGAGAGTGAGATTTGACTCGGCAAGGGGAGTCACAATAGATCTTTTAGGTCGCAGTGGCGAATGGGCACTGGTTGCCCTCCCCTTTTCTATTAGTAACTATAACTATAACCATAATATCTTTTATGGTATTTACAGAAGCCCACCGAGCCCTAGAACTGCTGGAAGACTACCACAGCAAGCTGGTGAAGCCGCAGGACCGGCAGCTGCGGCTCGCCATCGAGCGCGTCATACGGATCTTCAAGTCCAGGCTCTTCCAGGCGCTATTAGGTATGTTTATGTTAGCTTTTTTATAGCCATTTAGGGCCGGTTTTTTGTTTTTTTTGACTTTGGTGAAAAATCGAAAACAATAGTTATTTAAAACCAACAACTGCTGATGTCATTATATCGCGATTCGTCATAAATTCGCATGGTGGAACGCACAGGTCGATAAAGAACCCGTGTAGCGGCCGCAGCTTACGTATGTAGTTGCCATGGTTGACTACATGGTTATAGTTGACTACGGATCAAAAATTTGTTTAGCTATTGGATTAAAGTTCTTAATACTGGGGATCTGGGAGTTAAGGTAAAGTATAGTATATAATTATGTACTGTGATGCTATTGGGACCTCTTCTTCAGGTCAAGACTCGTAGAGTCGTTTGAATGTCTCCGGAAGAAGGTAGGTTGGTAGTTACTTAGTATAAAAGTAAAGTTATTCAAAGTTAACTTAGGTATTATTTCTATTAATAAACAGATCACACTTTATGTCGAGACAACCAAATTGAAGATGTATATCAATGCCACTAGGTACCTAACTACTTAAGTATAAAGTACATTTGTATAAAAGTAAGTTGTAAATCTTGTAAGTAAAGGCCGTGCAATAATTCTAGGCCAATTGCCTACTTAGGAGTACCTTTTGTGTTGGTGTCTTACCTACGTATAAATCAAATTACAACACGAATTGTTGTTATTAGGATTCATTAGCATCTGAATAGATCAGAAAAAGTCCGATCAACTAAAGCAACAGACACACTCTTGGTGCCTTATTAACTTATCGTACCTTTCTAGATACTTATACATATACCTACCGATATTCTCATATTCTCCCTTAAGTTTGTATAAATCATGTCACTTATAAATCGCACTCGCTGGCTATACCTGGCACTATTGAATATAAGTTTAAGTTTATTTATTTATTTATTTATTTATTTAAATCCAACAGCGTTACAAGTTTTTATAAATATGTTTATAGCTAATTATAATAAGGCCACTAATAGGATTTAAATTTTAAACTGTAGTATACATTTAGGTCAGATACAGCTGTTTCTTTTAACACAAAATAAAAAATACAAACAAAAATAAAATAAAAAATAAGTGCAGACTCAAGCACAAGCATCAGCATACCATCAGCTTAGCACCCCGTCACAATTATATCACAACTTACGTCATAAACAGAAGCTGATTACTATAAATTAATAGGTGAATAGTTCACATTGTAACAAGGCACACCATAAGCTATTGCCAAAGACCGCACATAATTATTCAAACTGAAAATTTAAGTTAAATTAAGATTAAGATGAGCAAAGTAATCGAAAAGATTTATTAAGCATGTACGTAATTGTACATAACTGTATGTTAAATTAATAATTAATAAGCGAACCAATATCATGATAGGTACATATTAAACATAGGTAACTTAGAGCTTATTTGTTATAGAAGTAGGTGTAAAACTATTGAGATAAGAATAATAAAGCGATTGTTTGGCGTAATCAAAAAATAAAGCAATTTGATGTGGGTTATACAATTATTCATAAATATATCTATACATAAATATGAAGTACATATATGTAGAAATACATAAATACTTCTACATATATACACAATAATAATTGTAATAGGACATCTCAGCTCCGACAAAATTCTCACATATACTCATCTTCCTCAGCAAGCAATTTAATTATTAGACTTTTGAAAGTAGTTTTGGAACAGTTGAAAATGTCTATATTAGCAAACAGTTTGTTGTACGTTCGAGTTAACCTAGTCAGCACGGAGTTGGCCGCGTAGTTAGTGGAGCAAGACGGGACCTGAAACAGAGGCGTGTGTCGGGTGCGGCGGCGCGGCGTGCAGTATGCCACACGACGCACCAGGTCGGGGCTGTCCACCACGTTGCGAACTATGTCATACAGCAGACTCATGTCGAGAACTGTACGTCGTTGATTTAGAGTTAGTAGCCCATTTTGTCTACATCCGTCGTTGTAAGATTTTACAGATTTCCTGAAGCGGTAATTTAAATGATTAACAAAGACCCGTTGAATGTGCTCAAGTCTGTTTTTATAGATTATGTACTGGGGTGACCAAACGGGGCACGCATATTCAAGTAAGCTTCGCACATACGCGTAATATACTATTTTAATAGTGTGAGGATTACTGAACGGTTGGCATGTACGCAGTACGAAGCCCAGATTTATGAAAGCCTTAACAGCGATAGCGTCGATGTGCTGATCAAACAGTAGTTTACTGTCAAGCAAAACACCCAGGTCTCTTACAACATCATCTACTAGGTACTTACTTATTATTATTTTAATAACTTGCAAACCCACAAGTAACCTATCCACCACCCGCACAGCCCGTCAGCAATAGGTAAGCTGTCGAACCATCGAAGCACATGGCTAAAGAATGGCGCTATAAATACACCATTACCTATTTATAAATAAACATCAAGTGCGCAGGCGCCGCCGTCGTGACGTCACGAGCGCTCTTGAGCACGGACTTGACCACACCGGGCCATTGTCAGCTAAAATTAAATAGTGTTCTCCACCTTCATCTAGATTAACAATTAATTAATTGGGCTGTACGTATCGTGCGTAAGAGACGCTTTCTCGTCACTAATGGCGTCGGTCTAGGAAGATTCGAATCTATAAGGAAGATCTCATTGCAAACGACCATAGTCTAACTATAAAAAGCTTCAGTTTTTTTGCAGTACCTAGTTGGTATAGAAGCAAAGACTTACTTTAATTAATTTCGAGATATAGAGGAACTAGAATTACCTAAAATAATAACAATATAGAAAAATAACGTTGTAGTGGTTAACTTAGTTTTGTGACCCCCTTCGGCTAGCAAAAAAATTCAACACCCTGTGTACCTAAGTATCAAGTCTATCTTGCGTTACATGTGCGGCGTGATCTAGTAACCCATATAATACGACATGACGAGTTTTACTCTGCGATCACACTAGACTATTTATGGCCCTGTCGTCTATAAACATAACATTTAATCTCCATAAAACAATACCGAATGCTGACATATTGTAGGTAGGGAGTTTTCGTGGAATCCTTTATCAAAACCTGTAACCTGCCAGATACACAATGGCGTAGATAAGGTTACTTTTGGCCGAAACACTGTCTAGCTTTACCAATATCCACCGATCTCCCTCATCCATTTCGCTGAAAAACAAAAGAGGGCCTACATATTAATTCAACCCGTCCATATAGGAGCCACTTACCTACTTGAACGGCCAAGATACGTTGGTTGCTATCCGTCCCTACATTGGATTAACCTTGCTCCGTACTCAACGTAGGTATAGTACCTGATTGCAGTTGGTACTATGTATTAGAGATGCCACGAATATTCGGCAACTATTCGGTATTCGGCCTATTCGGCCAGTTTTTTCAGTATTCGGTATTCGGCCGAATAGTAAGTAGTATTCGGCCGAATACCGAATACTTAAAAAAGTTGCAAATATCTTACAAAAGGGAATTAAAAACTATTTAATCGAAACATTTAACTATCAAACAATCATTAATTGCGAAAACCTGAATACAACATCAGTATTTTTAATATTTAAAATTAATTAAACGCAAATTGTGATGAATATAGACAAGTTTTGCGGCATTTGTTCATTAAAGAGACAATTGCGCTTTTTTTCATAAAATATACAATACCTACTACTGAGGCACAGGTATTTTTTAACAAAATATATAAGGTTTGGCTACTGATTCGAGTTGGTTGGCCACCAGTTGTACGGATCTGCCGTAAGTTTAAGAAGATCACTCTTTAAATAAAACTTCAACTTATTGAATTATACTGGATCACCTGCCGAATATTCGGTGGCCGAATATTCGGTATTCGGCTGAGAGCGCCGGCCGAATATTCGGTATTCGGTATTCGGCCAAATCACTATTCGTGGCAACACTACTATGTATTATGTATCGGAGTATGTGACTGAGGTCATGAGTGCAGGCTGGTGGATCAAATTTGAACTAATGTAAGTATTTGATTTGGTCCCCATTTAAGAGCTAGGAACGGAAAAGGCATTGTTAAAATCTTTACGAAAGCCCTAAGCTTATTAAGTATACTCAGAGGAAATTTTAATTAAATAAGAATATAAGTACCTAATGTGTATTAAACTCAATTGAGCGGTAATGTGGTGTTCTTAATTATGTCGTATCGTGATGCTTTTAACGTGGAGCTCATTCAATCATAGCAGGGTTCATGTTCATTCAATCATAATATTCATAACCCCAAGGTGTAATAAATGCAGTTATACATATACCTAGCTTACTCGTATAAAACTTATTATAAGTATCTATTTTTACTTATCTATTCTATACGAGCTTTACCCGCGAGTTGTTACAGCGCAGTGGTAAGCGAGAGTCCATTTTTATTCCGAGTTGGAGATAGATACTAGAATATCATAGCAGACCTACGTCAGTGATAATCCCACCTCTTTGATATTTACAAACATTTACAAGCACCTACAGTTATACACTGGTTAGTTCCGTAAACTTTAGCAGCTATTCACTGTGAAATTTATCAGTGCAACCGCCTGCAGCCGAAATTAAAAAGTTGTGAAAGTTATGAAATAAACTTAACCACATACTACCTACTAGGCAGTAAGCAGCTACTTCATGAAGTCACAGTGCATGCGCGCTAACAAGCCTGACAAACCTTTGCTTCCCAGTTCCCACTTGCCACCTACTTACTAAGTACTTCTATGTAAGTAAGTAGGTACATGGCAGTGAGGGTGTCAATACATAGGAGCACATACACTGGATGCGTCCACCCGGCACCCGCGGTCTCTGTGACCCAGATGCGGAGATACGGGTCAGCGGCTCCGACGGCCGACACCGACGTAGAACAACAGGCAAACACTATTCGATATCCAACGTTCGTCAACTGTGAACTTGATTGATTTACGTCCGCATTCTAGTGCGCGAACTGAGAGTATATCGCCCTTTGTGACACCCACAGGAGCTTATCTAGTAGTAGATACGGCTTAGTTCGGTAACATGCCGCTTGCGACCTCCTTTTAAACTGCTGGACTGCAGTCTTTTTTTCTGGCTCGATAGAGGCGTTTTATACGGTTCGGAAATGGAACATGGAAAGAGATTTTTGAATTGTAAAGAGTTTAGAATTTAAAGTAGCTAGTTAGGTAAGTCAGCATATAAGAGTTAATTATTATGAAGACTACATAATAATAGATCAATCTAGGGAGAATATACGTTAGACCAGCATTGAGGAGACTCTGTAAATAAAGCAACAACAGTCGTGAAAGTGAAAAGAGCCTTTAGACCCTTTGTTCATGAAACCTGAAACTATATATCTGTCCTGCGAAGCCCAGTGTCGCAGTGGCTATTTTTAGACAGCGTTTAAATCAGGTTCCGGTCCTTTTATTGGTAACCTTTATCTACGTGGTAACTATTGAATGATATCGTCGCTTTGCACTTCAAAAATTATCTCATAATTTCTCTTAAAATAACTTAAGAGTACTTTCCATTGTTACTTAGGATTTCACGCTCTTTCATTAAGTGAAAAGCCTGAAAGATACTTTTGTTATTTACATAATTGCTTTTCGCAGTATAGCGACGATAATTTATACAATACATGAATGGATTTTAAAATATAAACCGTAGATCATAATAAAGAGTAATTAGTAGTAGCCTCGCATATTCGATTGAGTAATTTTCCGGTGCTATCTCACATACCTAATGGTACAGGGATGACCGTAAACTATTAATATATTGGGATATATTCATAGTTTATTTACATATTTGGATTCATGGATCATGGAACGATTGGTGCTATATTGAGGTACCTAGTATTTTAAATTAAACAAGTAAACGATAGAGTATGAAATTCATTGCATTCTATTTATAATAAAGTGGGCTATAGATAGTTGGAAGGCTGCATAATAGCATAGGGAGGCAAATTTTTATCCCGTAATGTTCACAGGAAAACTTGAAGCCAAAGTTAAAGTCGCTAGCAAAAGCAAAAAAAAACAAAATTAATCAAATTATATCGATAATCCTTTCATTCAGCTCCATTATTGTTCAGTACTGCGAAGTATGAATACGACGATTTCAGAATCTGGAAAAATAATAGTTTTTCAAGCAAGTAATAAAGAATATTGTTTTTACTAAAGCACCTAACTGTCAGTTTTACACTTGTTAACAGGAGTACAACTTAAATGAAGTACGTAGATTTACCTTAGTGAGAAACTGGTCTAAGGACCATCATCATCATCACATAATCACGATCCTTCTTGGTCTCCTTCCAATAAAGAAATGGTTTTGGCTAAATGGCCTAGTCCACCACGCTGGCCTATTGCGGGTTGATAGTCCTCACTTACCACAACGAAAGTCTCCAAAGACAAGTTGAACTGCTTCCCGGCAGTGATCGACAGGGGGCGCTGGGCTCGCAGCATCAGCAGCATCAGGGAGCGCTGTGTCTTCAGCGAGGTCTGCTGCCAACTGCTCGCGTATACTGCCTCGGCCACTTGCTGACTCTGAATAAGAAGCGCACAATATTATTTAAACAGTGTAAGAGTCCGACTATGGTATTATTTGATAGTATTGTTTTCTTTAATTGGTACCCCTCATAGAACAACGCGGACTTGGATGGGTAGCTCTAAAATGAATGATGATGAATAAGACGCACCACGTCAATACACGTATGAAATTAAAAATATCAATTTGTTGCTTTAATCAACTCTTTTTGGTATTGGCACTTGTTTCTATTGCAAAGTTAGCGATGTCGGAGTCTAGCTGGATGTTTTGATGACGTACCTATTTGTTGCTTTTGTTTATTTAATTCATGCATATAATTATCTGAGTTACCTTGTTGATTAATACGTCTCCGAAGTAACAGTACACCAGTAACTCAATCAATATGGTTAACAGGTAAAATACTAGGTTGATAATTTGCGTAGGCTCGTTAGTCTGAAAATGAATTAAATATTAGACCACACTAATTAAGAAGATAATTATATTAAATTTTACATCTACTAGAAGATATACAGGTGGACTAAGGTTTTTCATTAGAGTGGAACCTCATATAGGAAGAATAACTTACGATGGTCATTCTAAAAGCTGTCATGCACGCTATGATGCATGATGAAGCAAATTGGCAAAATACTGCAACACCAAAAATACTTTCTATCTCTTCCACAAATCTGAAAAAAAGATCCATGATAGTTGTATTGAAGTCCTTGTGTAAGCTCCGAAATTGAGAAAAATTGTTTCCCATGATGGAAAATTACGAAAAAGTTATAATTAATAAACTACTTATTGTATTTAGTTATAAATAATTAGGTTATGTAAATTGAAAATTTATTCGACATACCTTATGATTTTCTGATGGTACTTAAGGCAATGAACAGCCCTCTTATTACACTCGATGCTGTAACCTGAACATTATGAACAATATTTTCAGCGTCCACGGAATACTGTGACTTATAATTATTTTATTTCAGTCGGATCTGATTTATAACAAAGCGTTATGAAAGACAACCGTGCTGGGTTATTGATGTAGCTCAGCAAGCTCAATGTGAGCGGCCATATCTGCCGAAAAACTGATCGACCGAAGCAAACCTAATTAATCAGCAGGGTTGTCTTTCAGCTATTCAGCTCGTTGGGCTTGGAATGTTGATTGCAACAGCAGAAAGAGGTCTGGTAAAGTCTTTATTCCTACGCAACCTTGCACTATCTAATCTGCGATTCACGTCATAATAATCATCATAATCGATCAGCCAACTTGGCTTTCAACCACTGTCATCTTGGATCATTGGTCCAGTGACTATACATATGATTGTATAGTCGTTGAGAAACTGTTGTACTTATCAGATGGCGTCAACTGGATTGTACCTGGACAACTATAATTAATTTATATTCCCTTACCGAGACTCTCGGCAGGATCCTCACTACCGTCGCCGACGCGAGTGAGCTCATGACTCAGCAGGTCGAGCTGCGCCGACGCCAGCCCCGTCAGGCCTCCGATGAGGTTGTCCATGCCCGTGTTTCCGAACGCGTTCACGATTATGCTGAATAGCTGGTAGCCGTATACTGTGTAATACCTGGAATAATTGGGGTTTGTGGGATGTGTTTAAGATTATATACCTACTAACTAAGATAAAGGGCTAAATAGGTATGCATGTGCTTGCCAAAACTAAAAATATATTCTAAAGTTACATTCAATGAACTGAAGAAGGTTTTTAAAAGCTTTCTTCCCAAAACTTAAACTTTTGAAAGTAGTTGCGACTGAAAGATAGAGGTGCTCGAAAGAATAAAAGCTCTCAAAGGTGAAGTTATAGCCACTCCAATACAAAAAAGCTTATACACGAACGATAAAGGTATGTTATGAAATACCTACATGAAAGTTCGCAAAATATCATTTTGTAGTAGTGTTGTGTGTTTGTGTAGCTCTGCTGAGTTCTCAGTATAATATTGACACTGTGCTTATTTTTGTATGAGCTTCACATACAAGTGACAAAATAAAAACAGCGTTAGGATACGATTTTATAAATATCACTTACATAGGAGAGCTGGTACTGAAGGTCGGATAGGCCAGGGGCACATAAAAATCCGCCTGAAACATAGGAAATGCACCAAACATAGCCGCAGTCACAAATACCAGCGACGAATATGTGTTACAAACCAACGACGCCAGCTTCGTGGTTTTGTCCAAAATGACTCTCTTCTCTGACTCTTCGCGATTGAAGGCTGGACCTAAATACAAAGATAATCCAAGAAATATAAAATAAAGAAGTTCCCGCGAGCTTCGCTTCGCCTTAAAAAGTTTTGCCGTGGGAAAGGCTTATGTTCTTTCTCAGGGTATCTAGCTAGACCAATAATGTATACCAAATTTCATTCATATCCCTTCAGTAGTTTTGGCGTAAAAGAGTAACAGACAGACGCAGACAGACACAGTTACTTTCGCATTTATAATATAAGTTAAGATTAGGATAGGATTACGATTAGTTAGGATATAGTTAGGATTAGGATAAAAGCAATAAATACCTATTAATAATATGAACATTAAAGAGCGCCCAAGGGGGAGGGACCCTTAATTTTCTAGTTAGGTTAGGTACTGCCCCTTATATTTTTTTAGGTAAGGATATAATTATTATGTACTTACTTTCTAATGTATGCAGAAGGTGTTTAATCCTAGACTGTCGACCCCAAATCGTAACAATTTTAGCAAATTGCGCTAAATGTGTCAGCAACAAAAGACTCACTTGAGCTGTTTTCTCTATGTCTCCCAATACCTGACAAATAAATAATTAGGTAGATATACAGGGTGCTACAAAAAGGGTATAGTAAGCCCGACCGTAGGGGGCGACTAAAGAGTAAAGGTCATCAAATGTCAAAAGCTTCTTTAAATCTGATCTGAGGTTACCCCTCTCGGGGCTTACTATACTTATCACTTTTGCAGAAATTCATTGGTAGCTATGTAAATTCATTATCAAAATCGTTAAGTACCTCCAAAAGTCGCAGGATTTCTATCAAAACAATTCCAAAGAAACAAACACCTTGGTAGAGTACAGCATAAACGACGTATAAGATTTTATAATATTTATTCTTAATTTTATCCGGAAACCAAACACCGGTCAATACCATTCCAAGCATCACGAAACGAAAGCAGCTAGTATTTTTCATATTTTGATACTGTTAACCGTAAAACGCAGTCAGTATCATTGATATCCTGAATAACATTGAAACATAGCATTGAAGGTTCCTATAATTAACATGTAAGAAAAACCACAAAGGTAATTAATTGTCTTAGTTCTTACCTAATGAAAAAATTGTAGACGAGTAATTAAATTAATTAGTGCCTATACTTATATAAGTACTTACATATCTTGAAGTTTGATTGACAATTTGACAAGGACAGTTTTTCATAATTAACGGCTCAGTACCCAAGTACCTAGTTACCTTTAAAGGGTGTGAGTATGAATATAAAGCCACCTGGGAAAAAAGCTTAATCCCTTATTCCCTTTAAAATATCTCTACCCAAGCGTGAAGATTATGGCAAAAATATAACCTTCCAGAATTAGGTACGTACGGTGGCCTGCGCCTAAAAGTATACAGGCGGAGTTTTTAAAATAGCGATCTCAAGCTCACATGCTGTTCAAGCACATCCACATAAACACCACTGCTACACACATCACACACAACACGTCCCCGGATTTATAACAGATGTAGCTGGTCCCTTCATTGTCAGGGATCGCTATTTTAAAAACTCCGCCTGTATACTTTTAGGCGCAGACCACCGTACATTAGTTGTTGAGAGAGCTTCAGGCAGCGTGAAATAAATCTTTATTCAATCTACTCGTCGAAAACAATTAAAAGATAGCATATAATTAAACCCTTTTGGGCTTTATATATATACTATCTAAGGTGGTGGTAGGTAGGTAAATTATTTATTTGCGATCCGGATCAGGGTAGATACATAGCTACGACACTTTGCCAACTGAGGCTTTAAATAATCAGATTCCAACAAAAATACTAACTATTTTCCTGGAGACAAACTTTTAGGCCATAATTTAATTAAAGTTATACTTATTTTTCATAAGATTTTTATTTTAATCTCATCACATTATAGGTACTTACCTAATGTTTATAGTATATGAATCGCATCGCAGAAAATCCTATCGCACAATACTGTATATCACATATCGTTCGTTCTGTCACAGAATAATAACTAGTACCAGGTACAGAAGCCCATCTTCGCAATGGCCTGCAAAGAAATATGACTCCATCCCATAAGCAATAAGATCTAATTTAGATCGCGTTCCGGCCGCACACGTTTTTATCTACTTACCTACCAATTTATTTTTGAGGGAATATGCGCCTTATTTCACTGGACTACGGTGCATAATAAGTTATACGTGGTTATACGCATTGAAAAAGAAGCCACCTTAGGGTTGCCTCAGCACCACAGACAGCAACGGACTGACTTTGTAAAAAGAATGTCATGTTTTAAAACAAAATTAATTTGAATTTAGAATACAAAGCTATTCCAAACTTTTTTTCTATTGGAAATAACCAGTAAAAACAATAACAATTTCATAGTTAAGATATTTTGAAGTACATAAAATGTGTATGAATACCTAAAACATTTAATTTTGTGAAAACATGTTTTTTTTTCGTTATAATTTATATTATGGATATAATTTATATTATGATACAGAACGTGTTAGTTTCGTTAAGCACTAATCCCACTCAGCGCACATTTTATAATCGATTCATTAATGCATTTTGAAGGTAGTTGTGTCTGCAGTGGCGGATTAAGAGCATCGGAGGCCCTAAGCACAAAGCCTGTGTAGGCCCCTAATTTATAACAATTTGTTCCTTGACAAAGAGTGACAAAACAGTTCAATAGCTAAAACGTCCTATAACTTTTCTATAAAAAGGGATGGAAAACATTAAAATTTGCTTGCCTTAAAGGCCTACGACAAGCGCAAGTATCACCACAGTTACAACTACGCAGGTACGCTGAGCTATCACTCGGCACACTTAAGTATACGCAAGCTTAATTTTTAACCGACTTCGAAAAAAGGAGGAGGTTCTCAATTCGTCTGTACTGTACCTATGTTTTTTTTATGTATGTTCACCGATTACTCCGCCGTTTATGGACCGATTTTGAAAATTTTTTTTTGATGTATTGGGTTGAGCTCAGGGGTCGTCCCTTTTTTCAGAATTTTATTCTACTCCCAAGGGTGGGTAAAGAAGTAAAAACAGGGTATGAATTTCCATTTTGAGCACCTATTAACCGATTCTAATTAAATTTAGAACGTAAATATTGTTCTTAATACAAAAAAATATGATGGTGACCTTGAGCTGATCTGATGATGGAAACGGAAGGCAGTCAAGGGAACTCCTCAACGGTATATAGCAACTACCTCGTGTTTAAGGTTGAATGATTCGTATTGACTAGTAGGACATATTGGTATCATTTGCATCTTACTTTTGATTGACAATTATTATTGCAAATAAACTAAAAACAATAAAATAAAATAATAATTAAAAAAAAACCGACTTCATCAATCCACTATCAATCTTTTTTTGTTAATTATAATGTTTCCCAATGAGGAACTATTTCTTCTACTGGTATATTTTCAATGTTTGCAAACAACTAGAATTTTTTCACTAGAAAAAAGTCCAGTCGCCTGCTATACCCAAAAATCGGCGGCGTTAGCGCGGTATACAGTTTTACCACCTATTCGCCACCCACCCACACAGTATTCCATGTACCTACAGTACAAGCTGGCCTGTGCAGTTTAAACTGTGGTGATACTTACGCGTGTGGTAGGCCCTTTACCAACCACACGCACGGTATTCCGTGTTTAAGCCGACCTGCGCAGGCAAAACTGTGGTGATACTCACGCGTGTGATAGGCCCTTAAATCAGAGCAAATTCATTACATCGGTCATATTGTGGATGAATAAAATGTAGGTAACAAGGTAGGTATAAAATGAAACAGCACCAGAGGATGGGGGCCCCTGGAGGCCCGGGGCCCCAAGCACGTGCTTGTCGTGCTTATAGGTTAATCCGCCACTGTGTGTCTGTAAATTTAATACTTTAACGAAAACAAAATTGGAATAGACTTTGTTCAACGTGGAGAAAAAAAAGGGTTTGTAGTTCGGATTAATTTCATTTCAAATAAGGAACATAGAAGAAATCAATAAAATACTTAGGACGTCTTGCACAACAAAGTTAAATAAAATTAAATCTATGACCTCTTGCTCTGACATTATACTGTCAGAGCAAGAGACAAACTATTTAATTTTATTTAACTTTGTTGTGCAAGACGCCCTTAGATTAGTTTTACCTGTCAGCATCTTTTGGTAATCTAAAAAAAATTAAATTTGGATCACGATCCGTATTTAAGCAATTAAATACGGCACAGTATTTTTTTGCTGCTTTTTTTCTTTTTATGTCCATTTTTCTATTCATAATTTTTAATAAATACCTAAATACGACATTTATAAACTAGTACAAAATAGGAACAAATAGCGCGCGCGTGTATCGTCTTCCGCTTGCGGCAGCCGACTAGATTTGCCCCATCGATGGGGCAGGCGCCAGGCTGGCGCCTGCGCCGCCCATGCGCGGAGTGACACAGGCCTGGTTCTGTCTAATAATGCTAAGGCAATTTTTTTATACACCTATATAAATTTGGTGGTCTTAGACGGAGCGTACATAGCGCCCAAACTGGTGCCTAGATCAAATAATATTGTATTTTTCTCGCTAGTATGAGACGCTCCGCTACGCTGAAACATCCTGAAAGATCGTTCCACTTTACGTATCGATGTCCGTTTCCCTCGTCTCTCTTAGGTCTATTGTGCAATGCAAACGGTCTTGTTTCATGTTATGGACAACGTAATAAAATTTTTTTTAAGGAAGTACCAACAAGTAGTTATATATATATATATATATATATATATATATATATATATATATATATGTATATATATATATATATATATATATATATATATATATATATATATATATATATATATATATATATATATATATATATATGTATTATTATGTATTTATCTTCTATTTGCTGTTAAGAAACCTAACAGAAATAAAACAATAAATTTAATGCTATGGTATCGTGTATTTATTTATTCTTGTGTGACTTCTTTGGTATGATCGTTAAAATGTAAAGACTATTATATACCACTGAGTTGTACCTAGGTTCTTGTAATAGTTTAAGGTGATGAATTTTTCATGTGATGGTTGAGCACGGCGTAGTAGGAATACGACGATCGCAGAATCTGGAACAGCGACCGCGATGGGCCAATTGTTTGTTTGAATATTTTTTTTGGTGATAATTTAAATTGTACCCGTTTAAAACGCCAGTTTTAGTAATATTTAAACTATTCGCCCTACGACGATGTATGATGTGATGAGGATGACTCTTGATTACGAAGAAAACTAAAGAATAAGAATGCAGTCTTGGGAGCTGTTCTGGACAACTCTGGGTAACGCTGGGCAACTCTCTGATTCTAAAGCGATCTGGCCGTAATATAGATGCTATTGAGTGAATGAAACTTCCAAGTATCAAGAACCAGAGTAAATACAAGGTGTTGCAAAAAGGGTATACCGACAGTACAAACCGAAATTATTAATTCGCAAATTTTGACATTCTGCTCTAATTTCCGGGCTCTGATATAACATACTGCACACGTAGGTTTCAGCTTAGTATACCCTTTTTGCAGCCCTATATAACAGACTAGCTGTTCCCGCGCGCTTCGCTTCGCCCTAAATAGTTTTCCCGTGGGAATTCCGGGATAGAAAGTAGCCTATGTTCTTTCCCAGGGTCTAGACCATATGTATACCAAATTTCATTCAAATCCGTTCAGTAGTTTTGGCGTGAAAGAGTAACAGACAGACAGACAGACAGACAGACAGACACAGTTACTTTCGCATTTATAATATTAGTTAGGATTCCTTACCGCCACAAACGTGACCAAGGACAGGTGGAACCGTTTCCCAGCAGTAATGGACAGAGGGCGCTGCGCTCGCAGCATCAACAGAATCAGGGATCTTTGGGTCTTCACTGAAGTACGCTGCCAGTCGCTGGAGTATACTGCCTCGGCTACCTTTTGACTCTGAATGAAAAATGTATTTAAGTTATATCAGTTTTCAGGCTAGTCGGTACGGGGCGCACTCACATCGCTCAGTCTCAAGACTCTCAAAAGCGAGCGCGACGCAGATCTTTTGCGCCCCGTGCTAGCCCTTCTGAAGGTTATAATATTTAATATATTTTATAATTCTTTATCTAATTAACAATGCAGTCTCTCCAACTCTCTACGTAGGAATAAGGTCAGCAACTTAACACTCTGCATTCTTATCTGAACTTAACGTAATGTATATGAAGTGCCTATATAAGTACCTTGGAAATGATAACATGACCAAAGTAACAGTAAACCAGTAATTCCATCAAAATAGTTGCTAGATAAAACATCAGTCTAATAATTTGTGTTGTCTCGTTTGTCTGCAAATTAAAAATAGATGTTAGAGGTACATATACATCACGACCCATTACGTCCCCACTGCTGGGACACAGGTCTCCTCCCAATGATTGAAGGGTTTAGGCCTAGTCCACCACGCTGGCCCAGTGCTGGTTGGTGGACCGCTGGCCCAGTACGGGTTGGTGGAGGTAGGTACGGTGGCCTGCGCCTAAAAGTATACAGGCGGAGTTTTTTAAATATCGATCTCAAGCTCACATGCTGCTCAAGCACATCCACATAAACACCACTGCTTCACACATCACACACAACAGGTCCCCGGATTTATAACAGATGTAGCTGCTGGTCCCTTCGTCATCAGGGATCGCTGTTTTAAAAACTCCGCCTGTATACTTTTAGGCGCAGGCCAGCGTACATACAATCGTACATTATTATTATTACTAACTCGTAAAATTATCTACTTGACTGAAATTTTATCTTCAGTGGTTCAGGAAACTAGAAATGGTAACAATATCTAGGTCGTATGAACTTACACAAGCTATTTTGAAAGCGGTCATGCAAACAACCATGCACGCTAATGCGAACTGTAAGAATACTGGCACACTGAAGATGTTTTCTATCTCTTTTACAAATCTGAAAGAAATGCATAAATTACCAAAAAAATTGCACATCCAAGTGATCCAAGTCTCTGGTATCCAGGACTCTATCATACCACTGCAACATCCGGTCATCGTAAGTTTTAAATTATAAGTCTGTCTGTTTAATATTATTAAATTACCTTATGATCTTGTGATGATACTCAATACAATTTACAGCATACCTGTAACTGTAGTCAATGTTGTCGCCTGTAAATTAGTGTATTTAACAATTACTTAAAAGTTGCCGAAAGTAAGTAAGTAAAAAACTAGTTAGTACCTACTTATAAAAAAAATAGAGAATGTGATGGGTGTCGGGAGCATTGATGTACTCGTACATACATACACAGAAGGTAGAACAGAGGGGAGATGGCTTATTGACTCAAATTGCGATTATTATATTTTCAGCAACTTCATACCATTAATACCACCTATACCAGATCTAATCATCCATCTTAGTAAATCTGACTGATTTACTAAGATGGATGATTTCTTATTTAAGTAGAAGAACTCAAGCGGTTACTGTTAAGGGATACATATCATCTTTTGTACCAATTACTTCTGGGGTCCCACAGGGCTCACATTTGGGTCCCTTACTTTTTAACATTTTTATTAATGACGTTTTTAATATTTTTCAACATTCAAATGCTCTGTTATATGCTGATGATACTAAAATATTTATACAAATCAAAGATAAAAATGACTGTTCCCTCTTACAAAAAGACTTAAATAATCTTACCAAATATTGTGAAGTTAATAATCTTTTTCTAAATGTTGATAAATGTTACGTAATTAGTTTTACCCGTAAAAATAAACCGATTGAAAATATTTATACTCTATCCGATAAAACTTTAAAACGGGTAAATGAGGTACGGGATCTAGGGGTATATTTGGATAGTCAACTTTTATTTAGGGCTCATATAGACAGAATTGTAGCTAAGGCGTATAAAATGTTAGGTTTTGTCTTACGACAAGGATCCGAGTTCAAAAATGCTAGTACCTTTATTATATTATACAACGCTTTCGTGAGATCTCATCTTGAATACGCATCAACTACATGGAATCCTATTTATTCTGTTTATATTGATTCTATTGAACGCATACAGAATAAGTTCTTGAAAGTATTGAGATATCGACAGAGACAAAACAATAATTTTAAATATAATCCCGAAACTGTGAAGCCGCTGGTTGTACGCCGAGATATAAATGACTTCGTTTTTCTTTACAAAATAATTAATAACATATGTGACTCCCCTTATCTTTTAGGTCAAATTGGCTTTAAATGCAGACTTTTTAATTCCAGATCTAGCAGTTTGTTCCATATTGCCCAGTGCAGTACTAACTATGCTAAGAATCGCTTTATAGTCCGAGCTTGCTCTAGCTATAATCAAATGTATAATGATATTGACATTTTTCAGAAATCCTTATACAAGATAAAAAATGATATTACTCGTATACGAAAGTGAATTATTTTACTATCATCTACATCTATATCTGATTAATATACTCTTATAGGCATAACTTTTATAGGCATAAGTTTTACGTGGTAAGACACTCATTAGTTTAGTTTAATTTATATAGGTACGGTGAATAATACCTACTTCCTTTCTTACTTAAGACCAATTTATTTTTCATAGTGTAGTTTCTAGGTAATAATTGTATTACAATGAGCTCAAATAATAAGTACCTACTCTCATAAAATTCAACGATAATGGACATTGTATTTATGTTTATCTTTTTTAACTTATATAGGACTTACTGCTGAAATTGTTAGCGGATTGCGTTGTTTCGAAATGTATTCAAACATAAGTATTTTTGAAAACTTTACTGGTGTGTGTGTTAGATATAGATTTATATTTGTAAGTTTAAGAATATACACTGTATGTTTTCTCTTCTAATAAAAAAAAAAAAAAAAAAAAAAAAAAAAAAAAAAAAAAAAAATACCACCCCCACCCCCCATCTCGCCCAGCTCACAGCTCAGCAGGTCGAGCTGCGCAGACGCAAGCATGGTCAGGCCCCCCGCCAGGAAGTCTACGGCTGTATTGCCGAAGCCGTTGAGCACGATACTGGACAGCTGGTACACGTACATTACTGTGAACCTGTGGGGTTACCACCAACCAATATTAACAATTAATAAGCAGCTTCGATCGCCTAAAGAAAGAAAGAAACATTTTATTTGGCTCATGAGTCGGTAGATGGAAGAAGTGTGATTTGTCTAAATATAATATCATTTCGTATTGGTCAATTAAGACGTGATAGACCAATACGCAGAAGACACATTTTTGTTCCCCTTAGAAGTGACCTAGCACCGTAGCGTTAAAAAACTCTCATATCACTTGTATTCAAAATTAAAGTGTTAAGAATAAATGTAAAAGAGCGTTATAGAGTAGGTACTGTAACTCACTTATAACCACGAAAGATGAAACCTCTAGTAAAGCCTGCAAAACGGTGTCATTGAGTCTATTGGTCTATTAAATCCTCTGCTATCTTTCGTTCATAATGGTACTTTCGCAGATGGCTGCCATTTTGTTCTTCTTTCATGATTCGGTGTGTACCTAGGTACTCACATAATAGAAGACTGCTGAGAAACATACGGGTATCCCAAGGGTAGAGTTAATGTAGATGTGTTAGCTTTCAGCAGTGGGAACACTCCCCACATCGAGGCTGTAACTAGTACAATCAAAGAGTAAGTTTTGCTAACGAGATAAGCCAATTTAATGGTCCTATTCAAAATTATTTTCTTAGCCGATTCTTCACGGTTGAAAGCTGGGCCTGAAACGAAACAAACCCTTACCTATTTACATTATATAAACGCGATTAAACCCCATGGGATCGAAACCTAAAGATAGGTGCGACGACGAGCAAAGCGAGGAGGAGCGTGTTAGGTGCACATTTTCGTCAAAAGCAAAGCGGAGCGCAGCGAAGCGGAGGGGAGCGTTTCCTACATACAAGGAAACAATACAAGGCACCAGTTGCGCTAAGACGCCCCATCCAAGTTAAAGCCCGAATATTATTACTTTATATTATTACCTATGCCATAGCATTATTAGACTATTCAAGATTTGGCCATACCATTATTAGGCTAAACAATATTATGCGAAATAACTTTTTACTAAACGAGATTTATGCCATGCAATTTTCGGCGAAACGAGACTTGGACCAAACGTTACTATGCAATACGAGATTAGGCAAATAAATCTTATGCCAAAAAAGGTAGAACCGTTTGTGGCACTGTAACTGTTAGTTTCATACCTAAAAACCTAAAATAATCAGAACTTGAATATAGAATTCAGTGCTATGGTTGACTAAATTGTCATTGAATAAGACTTACTTCATGCCTACGTATGAATAGGTCTTATACTTCATTGGTACTTATACATACATTTACCTAAGGCCCTGTTTCACAATGTCTGGTTAGTGGCTACCTCTAAGATAAAATACATGCTGTCACTCTCTGTTATAATTTTTTTGACAGTGACAGCATGTATTTTATCTCACTGGTAGCCACTAACCAGACATTGTAAAACAGGGTCTTAGTGACAAACTAGGCCTTACCACAACGAAAGTCTCCAAAGACAAGTTGAACTGTTTCCCGGCGGTGATGGACAGGGGGCGCTGGGCTCGCAGCATCAGCAGCATCAGGGAGCGCTGCGTCTTCAGCGAGGTCTGCTGCCAACTGCTGGCGTATACTGCCTCGGCTACTTGCTGACTCTGAATAAAAAGCGCACAATATTATTTAACAATATTATTTAACAGTGTAAGAGACCGACAATGGTATTATTTGATAGTATTGTTTCATTTCATTGGTACCCCTCATAGAACAATGCGGACTCGGGTGGGTGAGCCCTAAATAAATGATGAAGAATAAGACGCACCACGTTAATAGGGAATGCAATCTCGTACGAGATTTCCACCTAGCGAGATCTCGCGAGACTCAAAACGCAGTCTCGCGAGATCTCGCATTGGGAGAATGTCAATAAAAACATTATGCAAATGCTTGTATTAGGAACTATATAGTAACTGACATGATTTGTAATTAAATAGTAACTTCGTTGTTAGTTATTAAAATAATGTAAGTTTCTTTTAAAAATCAACAGCAGAGTACTTATTATTTTGTCTCTAACTCTAATAACATTTGTTTATGTCTATACCTAATTATTATAAGTCTCTACTGTAGCTAATAAGTTCAAATTCATACAATATTGGTAACAAAATAATGATCTATATTAAGTATTGCTTTAGTTTCAATAATTAAGAGTAATACAACATTACTGTTTATAAATAAAAACAAAAATTTAAATTCTGAAGTTTGAAATAAATGTTGTGATATCGTATTAATCAAATACAATAAGTTTAAAGTAAAAGATGAAGTTATCAAGGTACGGAAAGGCCAGTTAGTTTGTCTGAAAATGGCTTGTCAAAAGACACATATTTTGCATGAAAAACACGTCGTCACGCTGCATTTCTCGATCTCGTTATCTCGCGAGATCTCGTACAAAATTTGACGAGATTCAATCTCGTAAAATATGGCCGAGATCTCGCGAGATCGAGATCTGGCTGGATGTTGTGACTTTTATTTATTTCAATCATACATATTGTATGGTAATTAAGATAAAATTATATGTAAGTTACCTTATTAATTAATACGTCTCCGAAGTAACAGTACACCAGTAATTCAATCAATATGGTTAACAGGTAAAATACTAGGTTGATAATTTGCGTAGGCTCGTTAGTCTGAAAATTAATTAAATATTAGCCAATACAATACTAACTAACTATAAGAAGATGCGTACAATTTTACAGCTACTGAAACGCACACACCAGGTGGCCTTAGGCATTTCAGTATAGTGGAACCTCACATAGGAAGAACTTACGATGGTCATTCTAAAAGCTGTCATGCACGCAATGATGCATGATGAAGCAAACTGGCAGAATACTGCAACGCCAAAAATACTTTCTATCTCTTCCACAAAACTGAAAAAAAACGTAACTTTGATGAGTATGATCCAAGAGAAGATTAACCTGAAATTTTTAAAAGTCATTGAGTAAAGTTCAAAATTGCGAAAATGTATTTCCCATTAATGGATAATTACAAAAAAATATACATAAAGTACCTAACAAAAGTATGTAGGTAGGTATAAATATCTACGGTAAATTGAATATTTATTCGACATGCTTACCTTATGATTTTCTGATGGTACTTAAGGCAATGAACAGCCCTCTTATTGCACTCGATGCTGTAACCTGAACATTATGAACAATATTTTCAGACTCCATAAATACCGTTTTATAGTCGTATTTTTTTACATATAGATATGAAAATGCTGGGTTTCTACTAATTACTGATAATGGTTCAGCAAGCTCAATAAGTAAACTGAAGTTTCAGTAGGTAGTCCATTCAGGAATCTAAATCCATTCGAAAAACTGATAACCGATGACAACGTGTTGCTCCATATCATCATCACAACTATCACAACCCATCACATCCCCATAGCTGGGGCACGGGTCTCCTACCAATGAAGGAATGGTTTTGGGCCTAGTCCTCCACACTGGCCTAGGGCGGGTTAATGAAGCCGCAACACAAGCAAGCTTGTGCTGACAGAGTAGCCACACAGTAGGGTGGGTAAGTGGGCAACCCGACGGTCAGATATTTTCACCCTGCACTTATCAGGTAGGCTTGAATAGCTAAACTTCCCTTACCAAGACTCTCGGCAGGATCCTCACTACCATCGCCGACACGAGTGAGCTCATGACTCAGCAGGTCGAGCTGCGCCGACGCCAGCCCCGTCAGGCCTCCGATGAGGTTGTCCATGCCCGTGTTTCCGAACGCGTTCACGATTATGCTGAATAGTTGGTAGCCGTATACTGTGTAATACCTGGAATTATTGGGGTTTGTGAGATGTGTTAAAGATATACAGAGTGTTGCAAAAAGGGTATACTAAGCCGAAACCTACATGTGCAGCATGGTATATCTAAGCCCAAAACTGAAATCAGAATTTCAAAATTTACGAAAAAGAAAAACATTCTCCATAGTGAAAAGACGGTAGGTTTCGGCTTAGTATATCCTTTTTGCAACACCCTGTACACCTAGTACCTACTAACTAAGATAAAGGGCTAAATAAGTATGCAAGTGCTTGCCAAAACTAAAAATGTATTCTAAAGTTACATTCAATGAACTGAAGAAGGTTTTTAAAAGCTTTCTTCCCAAAACTTAAACTTTTGAAACTAGTTGCGACTGAAAGATGGAGGTGCTCGAAAGAATAAAAGCTCTCAAAGGTAAAATTATAGCCACTCCAATACAAAAAGCTTAGACACGTATGGTAAAGGTAGTTAAAGTTATGTTATAACATACCTACATAAAAAGTTCGCAAAATATCATTTTGGAGTAGTGTTGTGTGTAGCTCCTCTGCTTAGTTTTGTATGAGCTTCACATACAAGTTGACAAAATAAAAACAGCGTTAGGATATTATGTTTATAAATATCACTTACATAGGAGAGCTGGTACTGAAGCTCGGATAGGCCAGGGGCACATAAAAATCCGCCTGAAACATAGGGAATGCACCAAACATAGCCGCAGTCACAAATACCAACGACGAATATGTGTTACAAACCAACGATGCCAGCTTCGTGGTTTTGTCCAAAATGTCTTTCTTCTCTGAATCTTCGCGGTTGAAGGCTGGACCTTAAATACAAAGATAATCCAAGAAATATAAAATATAAAAACAATAAATACTAAAAACCTTTTACTAATATGAACATTAAAGAGCGCCCAAGGGGGAGAGGCCCTTAATTTTCTAGTTACTGCCTCTTATATTTTTTTTAGGTAAGGATTTATTATTATGTAAGTACTTACTTTCCAATGTATGCAGAAGGTGTTTAATCCTAGACTGTCGACCCCAAATCGTAACAATTTTAGCAAATTGCGCTAAATGTGTCAGCAACAAAAGACTCACTTGAGCTGTTTTCTCTATGTCTCCCAATACCTGGCAAATAAATAATTAGGTAGATATACAGGGTGCTACAAAAAGGGTATAGTAAGCCCGACCGTAGGGGACGACTCAAGAGTAAAGGTCATCAAATGTCAAAAGCTTCTTTAAATCTGATCTGAGGTTACCCCTCTCGGGGCTTACTATACTTATCACTTTTGCAGAAATTCATTGGTATATGTAAATTCATTATCAAAATCGTTACCTCCAAAAGTCGCAGGATTTCTACCAAAACAATTCCAAAGAAACAAACACCTTGGTAGAGTACAGCATACACGACGTATAAGATTTTATAATATTTATTCTTAATTTTATCTGGAAACCAAACACCTGTCAATACCATTCCAAGCATCACAAAACGAAAGCAGCTAGTATTTTTCATATTTTGAATAATCGTAACACGCAGTCAGTATCATTGATATCCTGAATAACATTGAAACATAGCGAAGGTTCCTGTAATTAACATGTGAGAAAAACCACAAAGGTACTAAGGTAATTGTCTTAGTTCTTTCTTACTTAATGAAAAAATTGTAGACGAGTAATTAAGTAATTTAATTAGTGCCTATACTTACTTATAGGTACATTATCTTGAAGTTTGATTGACAACTTGACAGAGACAGTTTTTAATAATTAACGGCTCAGTGGCCTACCCAAGAAACAAGAAAACCTGCCTTTCTTTAACCTTTATAGGGTGTACCTAAGTATGAATATAAAGCCACCTGGGAAAAAAAGCTTATCCCTTCCCTTTACATGTACAACTCTAACTCTCTAACCGAACCAAGCGTGGAGATTATGGCAAAAAAAACTTCCAAAATGAGGTAGGTACATTAGTTGTTGAGAGCTTCAGGCAGCGTGAAATAAATCTTTATTCAATCTACCCGTTGAAAACAATTAAAAGTTAGCATATAATTAAACCCTTTTGAGCTTTATATACTACCTAAGGTGGTGGTAGGCTGGTAGGTAGGTAAATTATTTATTTGCGATCCGGATCAGGGCAGATACATAGCTACGACACTTTGCTAACTGAGGCCTAAATAACCAGTTTTCAACAAAAGTACTTACCTACCTATTTTCCTGGAGACAAACTTTTGGAACATAATTTAATTAAAAAGTTATGTACCTATATACCTATTTTGCATAAGATTTTTATTTTAATCTAATCACATTATACCTAATGTGTAGTATAAGAATCGTATCGCAAAATATTGTGTATACTGTATCACATATCGTTCGTTCTGTCTTAATGCTAAGGCAATTTTTTTATACACCTATATAAATTTGGTGGTCTTAGACGGAGCGTACATAGCGCCCAAACTGGTGCCTAGATCAAATAATATTGTATTTTTCTCGCTAGTTTGAGACGCTCCTCTACGCTGAAACATCCTGAAAGATCGTTCCACTTTCCGTATCGATGTCCGTTTCCCTCGTCTCTCTTAGGTCTATTGTGCAATGCAAACGGTCTTCTTTCATGTTATGGACAACGTTATAAATTTTTTTTTAAGGAAGTACCAACAAGTAGTTATATATGTATTTATCTTCTAGTTGCTGTTAAGAAACCTAACAGAAATAAAACAATAAATTTAATGCTACGGTATCGTGTATTTATTTATTCTTGTGTGACTTCTTTGGTATGATCGTTAAAACGTAAAGACTATTCTATACCACTGAGTTGTACCTAGGTTCTTGTAATAGTTTAAGGTGATGAATTTTTCATGTGATGGTTGAGCACGGCGTAGTAGGAATACGACGATCGCAGAATCTGGAACAGCGACCGCGATGGGCCAATTGATTGTTTGAATTGGCAGAAATAGCACCAGATTCACATATTTGTATACTTACGCATTCAGTTTAAAACGCCAGTTTTAGTAACTATTTAAACTATTCGCCCTACGACGATGTATGATGTGATGAGGATGACTCTTGATTACGAAGAAAACTAAAGAATAAGAATGCAGTCTTGGGAGCTGTTCTGGGCAACTCTCTGATTCTAAAGCGATCTGGCCGTAATATAGATCTTTGAGTTAGGATTACACCTCTTGCGCATCTACCAGAAATTGCTATTGACTGAATGAAACTTCCAAGAATCAAGAACCAGAGCAAATACAAGGTGTTGCAAAAAGGGTATACCGACAGTACTCGTACAAACCGAAATTATTTATTCGCAAATTTTGACATTCTGCTCTAATTTCCGGGCTCTGATATAACATACTGCACACGTAGGTTTCAGCTTAGTATACCCTTTTTGCAACCCTGTATAACAGATTCCTTACCGCCACAAACGTGACCAAGGACAGGTGGAACCGTTTCCCAGCAGTAATGGACAGAGGGCGCTGCGCTCGAAGCATCAACAGCATTAGGGATCTTTGGGTCTTCACTGAAGTACGCTGCCAGTCGCTGGAGTATACTGCCTCGGCTACCTTTTGACTCTGAATGAAAAAAATATTTAAGTATATCAGTTTTCAGGCTAGTCGGTACGGGGCGCACTCACATCGCTCAGTCTCAAGACTCTCAAAAGCGAGCGCGACGCAGATCTTTTGCGCCCCGTGCTAGCCCTTGTGAAGGTTATAATATTAATATTATTTAAATATATTTTATAATTCTTTATGTAATTAACAAATGCAGTCTCTCCAACTCTCTACGTAGGAATAAGGTCAGCAAGTTAACACTCTACATTCTTATCTGAACTTAACGTAATGTATATGAAGTGCCTATATACCTTGGAAATGATAACATGACCAAAGTAACAGTAAACCAGTAATTCCATCAAAATAGTTGCTAGATAAAACATCAGTCTAATAATTTGTGTTGTCTCGTTTGCCTGCAAATTAAAAATAGATGTTACAGCTATACTCATCCTGCGGCCCGCGGGCCGCATGCGGCCCGCCAGGCCTTTATCAGTGGCCCGCGTGCCATGAGAGATAATAGGGAATATGCGTGTGTTTTTTTATATTATATTCGATAGTTTACATCGCTTTATAATAGTTAAAAAAAAAACAAAAAAATATTGCTTGTGGCCTGCGAAACCATGACTTAAACGTTTTTGTGGCCCGCAAAAAAAAAAGGTTGAGTACCAGGGTGTTAGAGGTACATACATCACGACCCATTACGACCGCACTGCTGGGACACAGGTCTCCTCCCAATGATTGAAGGGTTAAGGCCTAGTCCACCACTCTGGCCCAGTGCGGGTTGGTGGACCGCTGACCCAGTGCGGGTTGTTGGAGGTAGGTAGGTACATACAATCGTACATTATTATTATTATTACTAACTCGTAAAATTATCTACTTGACTGAAATTTTATCTTCAGTGGTTCAGGAAACTAGAAATGGTAACAATATCTAGGTCGTATGAACTTACACAAGCTATTTTGAAAGCGGTCATGCAAACAACCATGCACGCTAATGCGAACTGTAAGAATACTGGCACACTGAAGATGTTTTCTATCTCTTTTACAAATCTGATTTCAGATCTTGATCAGAATCTCGCCCAGCTCACAGCTCAGCAGGTCGAGCTGCGCAGACGCAAGCATGGTCAGGCCCCCCGCCAGGAAGTCTACGGCTGTATTGCCGAAGCCGTTGAGCACGATACTGGACAGCTGGTACACGTACATTACTGTGAACCTGTGGGGTTACCACCAACCAATATTAACAATTAATAAGCAGCTTCGATCGCCTAAAGAAAGAAAGAAACATTTTATTTGGCTCATGAGTCGGTAGATGGAAGAAGTGTGATTTGTCTAAATATAATATCATTTCGTATTGGTCAATTAAGACGTGATAGACCAATACGCAGAAGACACATTTTTGTTCCCCTTAGAAGTGACCTAGCACCGTAGCGTTAAAAAACTCTCATATCACTTGTATTCAAAATTAAAGTGTTAAGAATAAATGTAAAAGAGCGTTATAGAGTAGGTACTGTAACTCACTTATAACCACGAAAGATGAAACCTCTAGTAAAGCCTGCAAAACGGTGTCATTGAGTCTATTGGTCTATTAAATCCTCTGCTATCTTTCGTTCATAATGGTACTTTCGCAGATGGCTGCCATTTTGTTCTTCTTTCATGATTCGGTGTGTACCTAGGTACTCACATAATAGAAGACTGCTGAGAAACATACGGGTATCCCAAGGGTAGAGTTAATGTAGATGTGTTAGCTTTCAGCAGTGGGAACACTCCCCACATCGAGGCTGTAACTAGTACAATCAAAGAGTAAGTTTTGCTAACGAGATAAGCCAATTTAATGGTCCTATTCAAAATTATTTTCTTAGCCGATTCTTCACGGTTGAAAGCTGGGCCTGAAACGAAACAAACCCTTACCTATTTACATATTTTTTACTCACACTTGTAATGATTAGGTACTTACAAAGGAATAATTCCATTTTTTTATTGGTCGTAAGTTTTTTCCTATGTGCTGATTAAGGCAAGGCATATATTATTTATAAGGTTACGATACCTTCGATTTACAACCTCTAGACTTTCGTTAGCGGGTCTAGATGACTAGTTTATGTAACTGTCTTAACCTACCCCCTACTGGTGATTTATACCACCACTTTACAGCCTTTATAGAGCCTAGCCCCCATAGAGCTTTTTGACACTTTACAATAGGTTTAAAATTGACGTTGTGATATACGAATTTCATATTGTTGACTGACGTAAAGAATCGAAACTCCTGTGTTTCAATGTTCATTTTTCCCTTATCGTAATTTAAAATACAGTTTATGAATTTGAGGGTAGATGTCCATACTTTCCAACTCATGCAGAAGGTGCTTAATCTTCGACTGACGGCACCAAATAGTAACAATTTTAGCCAGTTGTGCTAAATGTGTCAGCAATAGAAGGCTTACTTCAGCAGATTTCTGTAAGTTGTTGATTACCTGAAAAATATAACAAGAGGTAGTTTAGTAATAGTTTGTTTCTAACTACAATGATCTATTTATTTCAGTTGAAACATGGTTAAGAACATTATCGGACCCGAAAATCCAAAATATTCTTATAACATCAAATAAATATTAGTGCCAAATTAATAATAAGGGCTGATTTTTCAATAGTCAGATAAGTGTTATTTGAGGAATAAAATTGTAGCTGTCACTGTCTAATACAAACATTCAGATGTGACAGCAACAATTTTATTCCTCAGATAACACTTAAAATCAGCCCTAACTAAAGAAGTTAAAAGACCGTATTTGACTTATTTCGAGTGTAACTACCTACTGTGTTAAGTACCTACCCTCTTAGGTCTTATCCTTTGTCATACTTACTGTAAAACTCTAGAATTAGGTACAATATAGATTTAATTACCTGACTTAGATGCACTATTTCGGTAAAAATTGTTGCGAAGAAAAATACGGACTGATAAAATAAAGCGTAAAGGAAGAACACAATTTTGTAAAAATTTTTCTTAATATTTTCAGGAAACCAAACGCCCGTCAGGACCATACCCACTATAGCTATACGAAAACAATCAGTATTTTTCATATTCAAATTATTAGAACTAATTTTCGCTTTTAACCGCTATTATATTACGTTGCAGAACACAGTTGGGTTTATCCATAGGAGGAACTAAATGAACATTAACGTTACTTCAATTATTTGCAATTAGCAAGAGTAGCGTCCTAGAGTTTGATTGACATTCCGAGAGCCATAATTAGGTATTATTTTAGAAGAATGTAGGTAAAAGTCGATCAAAGCTCGAGTAAACTTCCTTAATTAAAGGTACTTAGAGAACATTAAAAAGTAATTCCGCGAAATTAAAGTGACGTAATTTTTTCGCATGTAGATTACCTCCCGATCTCAGAAAGCTCTTTTAGTAATTAAAGAGTAGTACCTACCTACTTACAGATACGTACCTATCCGGGGGAATGTGTTAGATGTCCCCACATTATATTATTACCTATGCAAGTATGCATCCCACAACTTTTACTGTTGAAGAACTGAGTTTCGAGATTTGGTGTTTTTACAAGTAAATTTTTGTTGGTAGGTAGGTCCAATATGTAATTATTTAGTCATTAAAGTAGATACACTTACTTACATAATTTCATTCTACTAAATGTAAGCTGATAATTGGAGTAATTTCGAATAATCTTCGTATTATGCCATTATTATGTGTGAAAAAAGTGTTAGTTCACGAGCTATAATGGTATTTATTATGCAACTGAAAAATATAGGGGTAGTTGAAATTAACATCGAATAGGTAGGCACCTAGTTAATAATTCTTATACCTAATGCCACCTAGGATTGGTATGCACTAAGTATTTGTGTACTTATGTAGGTTACATAGGTTTTATCGAGTATAGAATAAATTAAGTTAATACCTACTTACCTATTTGTATTTAGTACCTACCAACATGGTGCTAGAAAAAGGATTTTGTAAGTTTGCAATCCGAAATTGGGCGAGTCAGGTGGTAAGTAATTCACAACAACTTTTGTTCACCGCCTGAAAAAATCATGAAATATAAATGTATAAATTCCCCTACGTTATGTATGGAGGTAGTTTACCTAGTACCTACAACAAGTACAACTGACTCTAAACTAAAACTATAATTATTATTATCCCAAAACAAACAAAAGTATACATATATGCCTCCTATTCCCTTCCATTAATGTCTGTACGCAATATATACCTACATGCCAATCAATTAAGTTATTAAAAATAAACCGTCTGCGATAATTTCCCAGAGGCGTTTCCAGCCAAATTGTCTCGTTTACCTGAACGGAGGAACAATTATAGATGTTCGAGAGTATTTTTGTCCCCCCACAGTTCAGGAGGGGGGGGTGGGTTCGCCGGCCTTTCAGCATATCGATCCCTTTACCTCACGCGATACTTTAGGGCGATATTCAAAAAGCCGATGGGCACTTACCTACGTCGAGTGGATAATTTGTTTACCAATACACGAACGGTTTAGTAACGTAACAGTTCTACCTGTAAGTTCTATAAGGGTGGTAAGGTACACCAGTTACACCACTAGTGTGTGTGAAGGAAAAATATTGCTAGCGATTTATTAAATTTTTAGTAAAAAGTTTCGTTAGCTTGCATTGTTTATGATCTTTTTGCAGTAAAGTTAAATAAATCACGCTACTTAGACGTTTTACACACCTACTCCTTCCCTATTTAAACACGCAAAAGCACCATTAAAGTTACCCACTTTTACTACAGGAATATTTTTTACTTAAAAAATAAAGTTTTCTTCTCATTTATACTTAGGTGCTTACTTAAAATAACAGAGCGTAGGTTGGTGGTAGGCATTATAAAAAGAGATTTGGATAATAAAACTCCTCTCAAAGGCGATTAGGTAGGTACGTATCTACGCATTGCCCTCTTATTTAATTCTTTACTCCACAAATATACGGTATAAGTTTAGTAAATAAATTTACAAAGGGCGAACTTAATTCCTAGGTACCTATATTAATTTAAAAAAATCTACCAGCCAAAAATCTTCAGTTACCTGCCTACAATACAAACAGCCCCCTAGCGTACCATAACCACGATAGAATTTCGAAACTCACACCAAGTATCTGATATCCAAGAGTTGTACGTGAGAGTCCTAGTAGCGTAAACATAACCACGTTCGATTTTCAAAACTCACCCCAACCTACTTATCTCCCTGTTCCAAATATCAAAGGGTTCTACGTAAGAGTCCTAGCGTAAACAATAACCATAATCGCCCATACTTTTTTGATCTTGTACCTCCTGCAGGTTGACTGGCAGAAAATGCTTTTAGCATTAAGTCCACCTGATTGTACATTATTAACTACTGTAGTAAATTGTGAAATCAAGTATAAATAAATAAAAAAAAATACGTTCGAATTTCAAACCTCACCCCTCGTATCTCCCTGTTCCAGATATCCAAGAGTTCTACGAGCTCACCCTCCTCGATGACAACAAGAGCGTGCAGCAGAAGACCGTCGAGACCATCCGCATCGCCAACAAGTGGGAGTGCGATGGCACGAGGCGAGAGGTCAGTCTTGTTCTTTCTATCCTACTAATCTCTCTATCTCTCTTTCACGCTATGTATCCCATCATGGCGATGGCAGTGGGGTCTGCCTTCTTTGTCTTCTATCTCAACTTTGCCATGTCTCCAGCTATCTATTCTACTAACCTGCCTATACTTACATAAATCATTATTCTTTATTTACGTATTGAATTAAATTACGCGGTGTCTGGTAAGGTCAAAGGTAAGCTACGCGCCTTGCATGTCTAGGCATAATTCATAGACTACCCACATTCTGAAAATAACACTCCTATGCTTACTTATTCTACGGAGAAGGGGACAAGAACAAAAGTCTCCCAAGATTTACCTGTGGACATTTAGCTTTAAAATTGGTCGAGCGAAGTCTACGCAGTAGGTATAAGTAGTTAGATATAAATAAATCTAAGTACTTATATGTATATAATAAGTAGGAAGTACTTATAGTAATTATAGTCCTTTATAGCCTTATACTCAATAGGTACATAGGTAGGTAGGCGTATTTCCTATTCCTACTTATGGAAACCGACTTGAGGCAGGTCATTTCCGTCGTCGTATTACCTACGATGTTAGTTTGTTATCGCTCGACCGACACAACCCGATATTGGCTTTCAGTAAAGTTACAGTGCTCTATACCTACATAGAAGTAGGTATAGGTTAAAGTCTACGTTGTACAGACAGAGTGGCACTCAAACCACAGTTGTATGCTTTAAGTCAGGTGGACGTGGAACTGTAAATTGTTGCCAATCATGGAAATAAATTGCCTGCGTAGCTTTTTCAGAATAAGTTCAGTAAACTTTAATGTTTGATGAACCTTTGTAAAAAAACTCTGCCGGCTTTGCAAGTTGTTGGCAGGATGCAGAAATAGCAACGGAAATTGAAAATACTTTTTTAGCTTGCAGTTTCCGACGTGGCTGGGAGTTTTTCATAGCATTGCTCCGTAGTTCGTTTGGTCAGGTCAGGAACCGGAATTATTCGTATTTGCTGACCGAGCGAAATTGTTTTATCGTTATGGAAATAACGAGCACTGAATAAGGATTAAAGCATAACGTACTACGCTGAATAATAAGGATGTACTTAATATAATAAGTACTTAACTACTTAGTAAGTATCTAACCTAACCTACCTAGCCTAGAATAACGAATAACCCTAAATATGTAGAAATATAGCTTAGGTACAGGTACTCCTATAAGACCCATTAGTCATTTAACGCTCGCCACCATAAACTTAAGTATATACAACTTATTACCTACTTAGGATAGGTTTAGATAGGTAGGACACGCTATGTCTAGAACTTTTAGGTTGAACTACTTATATTGAAATCAGACTGTTGTCTCTTACCTTGGTCATATCTTATGTTCCAGATTCAACCCAGTGAAGAAAGTGACTACAGAACTATTTCGAATGCCTTCCTACAGGATAGTAACGCAAAACAAGAGAGGCGAAATGATACTCCGGATTCTGCCAAGGTAGGTTGAAATGATTTTCAATAAGTAGAAAGTACAAAGTACTTACTATACTCACCTAACACTAAGTACTTAAGTACTTATATCATGATTACCCATCACCGTGATAGTTAAGAATAGTTATTGTCATTTGTCATGCCCCAATTTATTCTTGCTATGCTTAAGCTTGAGCCATCCTACGGCCAGTCTCTCCAACAAAATATTCCTAAATTCTACAATTCAATGATTTATGATAAAATGTACTTATGTTAATTATTGTGCTCGTTGTTAATTGTATTGTTTTTTGTTTATTGAATTTTATGACATGTACTGAATATGGATCAAGTTATCTGAAATAAGTGAATTTAATTAATAATGCAAAAAATACTATAGTTGTCAGCATGTAAATGAGGTATCGGATAATACTTATCATCCCCTCCTCATCATGTGAAATACCCAATACCCACCTAGTTAACAAGGTGTCAAATAAAGTTTTTCTTTCTTTCTTAACAAGAATCTAGAGTTAGAAAAAAACACTGCGGCAAAGTGCTCAAACTTTTTTATCTACCTAGCACCCAAATAGAACTCGGAACCATTTTTGTGTCTGTAGTCTGTACCTACTTTGGTAGATATCTATGGTGGTAGGTACGAGTACCTACCTATCTTACTAACAAAAGTAACATATTTCTTTCAGGGTGACATCACAATCTCTCATACAATTCCACATTCCAGTGGGATTCCCGTTAATGAGAAGGTATGCAGTAATTAGTTGGTACCTAGATAGGAAAGAGTCCGTTATCTTGTCGTACTGTGTAGATAGACAATGGTGAAATGATTACTTGTCCCAGATACATATTGCTATGCGCACCATGTGCATTGTGCATTCCTTTCGGGTCTGGGTATACTAGTACTAGTTCAAGTAGTCCAGCAGCTTTCATTTCCCGCTTTAGAGAGTCCGTGCCCTACACTACAGTTTTTTTACGTTTTAAGCGCCATCTTTTGGTGGTATGGTGTACCGCGGTGAATTTTCGATACATCGATTCAATTCAAGTTTTTTTTTGATGACGTGACGTTGTACGCTACAAATGGCGGATAGTCGCTGTTCGCGTCTTGTCGTATAGAACTATTTATAACCTAAAATATAGTACAAGTTTTCGGCGATATGTACTCTAACGTTTCAGCGTTCTGTGGATTGGTGCCGATAAATTTCGTAATTGTGCCAATGATGTACGACAAGTACATCGACTGAAGGAATATTGTTTAAATGAATATCAGTGAAATGAAATTATTGCACACAAAACTTTGACATTCACTGCTGATATTTCGAATTCGTTGCAAGTAAGGCCATAAACACTAATCTATTTTTAAACGTTTAGTAATTTCTTTACACCTTGGGAACGTTTTCGTATCTTGGTGAGACTTGCGTCGATCCAGACGAATTTGCTTGTAACATTCCTGCAGAGTTAAACTGATGATACCCTCCGATGTTTCTGCGGAATTTTATCATAAATTGCACACTAATAACGTAACACGGACATTCTAATTAAAGTTCATCGCTTTGACATTCATATCATCCTTTCATTGAGCTCAAACGGTAACAAGACCCTTAATAACTCACCCACAAACATGAATACTAAAAATCATTATCAAAAGGGCTTGGCTCTGCTGAAAAACTCATCTAGATAAGAAATACTACAGTTTTAAGGCAGTTAACACTCAGGCTTGTTCTACTTGATAAGAGTTTTAGCTGTCCTAATTATGGTCTGAGTTGGACTGTTTTGGTGCAATAGATAGAGTTGGGTTCTAGGTATAGAATGGTGCATGAAAACATCCTGCAGAAGGCAGCCACGGACAGAGTGTAACTAACCATGCATGCAGTGTACATAGTATTATACTGAGACCTCAGTAAGCAACTATCGGCAAAATGACGGAGAGACGGAAGAAAAAAACCCATAATGGATTCCTACGGAAAGTTTCCTCCCTGTTCAATCTTGACACGGTAAGCAAACACTCATTCAAATATCTGGGAATAACAAGTGACTGTCAAACTTTGTTTTCTAAATACTAGCTATGTACAAACTAATGTTCTAGATTTCGAAGTGCACTATGATAATATCTGGGCTATATTCAATTCACCAGTGTCTATTTATTTTATAATCAATACTTAGGTGATTTCTTACTGTATTTTGAAACAACATAGCTTTTACAGTGTTTACTCAGTACAAAAATATTTTATTTAAACCATTTTTAATATGCATTAATATTTTTCCTGACATGTTAATTTATCCTGAAATGAAACATGATTCTCATTAACTAAGCTTTCATATATGTATAGAAACTCATGTATCTGTTATGGGTATTGAGTTCTCATTATTGTATTCTTTTTAATGAATCACTACCTAAAATCTTTACACAATGACTCAAGCTTGCATAATATGTAAATAAAATATCTGTTACCTGCATAGTATTTTAAGGCCAAGTGTAAATAACTCCCATTACTCATATTGACTTACACACTCATTCATGTTAAGTATTGTTGACCTAATAAGCATTTTCTTATTTCAGGCTCACATTACAGCCCCAGAAATGAAGCAGGTAAACACATGATACTACTAAATGTTCAATTGAAGAGCTTGTAGTATTTAGTAGGACTTTCCCAACAACTTTTTCGTATTTATCTAACCCAAGCTTTGTAATGTAAATAACCTAATATTCATTATATAATCAGCATGATTAGAGGGGCCAAACTTTTATCAATTAGTTGTGAAACATTTGAAAAGTTTAAGTTAAATGATGTTGAAATTAGAAGAAAGTGCCTCAAGTGAGACTTGTTCCTAATATTCTACCCATCACTGTATAGAACATAATATTTTCATACCAAGTTCACAATTGGCCAATTGAAGCTGATTAGAAGACTCACAAGAGTACAATAAATATATCTCCCAGTGCAGACGTTGCACACAGCCTTTTGTTCTTTATGAGGCAATAGCATTTGTTTCAGTTATTTTAACATTCACATTTCAAAATTAGCTATGCCATTCAACTGAGCTCTGTACAATGGACAACATTTCAAAAAACTAAAGCTGCTATAAATCGAAAACCATTTCGAGATTTAGCTCTAAAGGACACAAAAAAAATGTTTTTGTATTTTTTGGATGTATCATTTTCGAGAAAATCATAAAATAGTAAAAAAGTGCTGATGACGTCATGCATCAGGTGCGATGCATTTTGATGATCAAAGCCCATAGATTTAAAAACAAAGTAACTGTCACTTTCATTTTTGATTGAATTTGACGTTTTATCGTGACGTTGTTGTTTATTTGGGTCATTTTCATTAATTCTGTTCTGACACTTTCTGACTATTTTTTTATTTATTATTAACAGATGACCTCTATATAATATGTCCCAGAGCATGCCACCGCCTACACAGCTGAAAAAATGCTTCTGCTTATTTTTTTACATGATAAGTACCTACTTTCCATCATCAGAAATATCAATGTCATTTGAAAATGACCCATTTGTTGGTTGGCATGTAAACAAAGTTTAAATGTCACTTGTCAGTGTCATTTATGTTTTATTTCGAGACTCAGGCAATAGACAAAAATAAAAATTGAGCCTAATATGTGACTTCACTTCCGGTTTTAAAATAATTAACTTTAAAGTTAAAAATAACATGCAAAAATTAATGTATATACAAAATAAAAAAATACGGGTCTACTAATTTTCTATAATCTTTCCGAATAGCTAATAAAAATATAGGGTAAATAAAATGAAATGTTGTCCATTTAGGTTGTTTGTTAGTTTGAAGCACAGTTGTTTAACCATTGTGTCATATTATAGGTACATCCATTTCAGTACAATCAAATAAATATAGAATATGTGAAAGGTGCTTAATAGAATTGAGATATACAGTATCATACATTTTCACTATAGATGACCAGTCATCCCCCAGGGGGCGGATCATGAACCACATTTCGCGTACCACGATACCATTGCATGATCCATACATAAAGCTTATAGCACCTGGTATAAGGCCTGTAGTCGTAAACATTCTGAAATATCAGAATCCTTACCACTGCATCAATAACCATCCATACACATATGTGTTGTGTAACTTAGAAAAAGCATCACCTAAAACCTGCTAGCAATCATTTATTTGATTTAGTTAGGTATTTATAGGTTTTGCTCATTGCACATGTGAATTCTGCTTCTTCTGTAGATATCTAGTCAACCTCGAAACTACATTCATCATTATACATTAATTTATTCAAAAACATACTGCGAGTTTGTCAAGATACAGAATTATAAAGCTGACCGTACACTTACAACTTTTAACCCTACATTTTCCCCAGTTGCAGGTGAACGGTATAGAAGGCGGCGGCACAGACACTAACGAAGAGGGCTACACGCACCTCACCGTGGTCCTCTCTCGGGCAGGAGGCGCCGGCCTCGGCTTCTCCATCGCCGGAGGAAGCGACAACCCGCACGTCAGCGATGACCCGCATATCTATGTGACGAAGTTGATACCTGGAGGGGCGGCGGCGGCCAGCCAGCTGCAGATCAATGATGCTATATTGCAGGTGAGGGTTTTGGTACTTAGGGGCAGAATGGGGTGTGTTTAGTTTGTTGATACATAGAATGTTGAGGGGGTGTGTTTAGTTTGTTGAACAAGATAATTTTATTATAAGTCCTTCTCTAACTAGAAGGTTGAAAGATGAAAGTAACAAACGAAAATGGAAGAAGTTGAAATTCAAAAGTAGAATCTTTGAATTAAGAACTTTTAATTTTTTTACGATGTACTATAAAAATTGAATTTTCGTCAACATAAGTTTGATACTTTGAAGATATTGATCGCCGGATCCTTTAAAAACCTTTTAAAATATGGTAAGTAGATAAAAAAACTGTAGTTAATGTTTATTTTGATTCATAATTCCTCTGATTAATTTGAGATTAAACTGAGGATTACTCTCGTGAGCATTGCATTGGAGCAAATCTCTGCATTCAGTCTGCGTATTTGTTTACCTAATTATGCGACAAGCGTGGGATATTATGTTTTGCTTCAGCTGATATTGTGCAGTCGGTTGGAACAAACGGCCTTGACCGATAAACCGGCTAATTATTATATTTATAATGTACGCTAACAGTATCTGGCGGAAATCATTAACTATTTATGATTATATTTTAAAAGTACAGCATTATTTTTTATGGTCACTCAGGCAGACTATTTTATGCATTTCAATAGTGCATGGAAATACCTTCAAAACATTCACATTTTAATAAAAGTGAGTCATACTTACCAAAACTACAAGAAACATCTATAAAAGTTTCGTCTAGTTTTGGGCGCTTAACAATAGGTGATCATAATAATATGTCTCTGTGATACCTTGTTGATAAACTAACAAGGTTGTAGATTTACATAACGTTTAGCATTCCCTATATGTACACCTCAACTACTGAGTCAACATTGACAGAGAGACCAGTTAGTTCTACGCATTGAGTCGAACATTTTCCTTGTGCCTTATTTTAAATAGTCACTTAATTTGTGGGTGTTATTACGGTGACAATAATAATTATGATTATTTATACCATCACCAGTCAGTCAACAATTGTCTGCCGCTGGAGGTAGGCTATCTGTTCTTACCTTACTCAATCTAGGCTTCATAAGTCTAATACGGAGAGTCTTAGGACTAAAAATATTTGTGATAATGATATCTAAATGAGTGTTTTGTTTCCAGGTGAATGACACAAATGTGGTGAACGTAACGCACGCAGACGCCGTCGACGCATTAAAGAAAGCCGGGAACACAGTGCGACTTGTAAGTTAATCAATGTTTTATTTTAGTTTACCCATGTACCTATTTAGTAAATGCATCAATGGACAGTTATGTTATAATATTTTATTTTACCCATTTAGCAAATGCATCAATCATTTAGTTAGTTAGACTGTCTAACTAAATGATTAATATTGCATTTGCTATATCGTTTGGTGTGAAGAACATTTTTTATCTTTCTAAAGTACTTACCGAAATATGATTATGATTTCATATTTTAAATCATCTCAAATCAGATAACTTGCTACTTTATCATTATCACAGATACTATAATTAATCTTTTAACAACGTATACCACTGCAATTTAAAGATAAAAATACATTATTGATCAAGTGTATCACCAAGGCACACGCCAAATATGTAGTTTACTTACTAAAAACTCTTTTTACAGAAAATAAAGCGTCGCTCAGCGGAAGCGCCCCTCAACAACTCCAGCCAAGTGAATAATGACAAGGAGAATGCTATCGAGATCGAGCTGGTAAAAGGCGGGGCTGGATTAGGCTTCAGCATAGCAGGTGAATAATTAATGATAAATTATACTGTATTTATTTAGCTATCATCTAGGGGGTTAACACACACACACGCGGACCAATTTAAGAATGGATTTACTCGTAATGTGTAAACCTCTGTTCCGATTGCTCTCAGAGGATTTAGATTATGCTCTATATTCATAGGCCTATGATGTGATGTGAGCAAGTGACTTAGTACTGATGCACATATGGCAGAGCGCCGCGTAGAGTAAAACATGCTCTTTGCTGCGCTATGTCATATGTGCCTTAGTCCTTATCGTGTTTAAATATAAAACCATTTTCCCTAATAATAAATCTATGTTCTTTCTCAGGCGGGCTAGGCAACCAGCACATCCCGGGCGACAACGGCATCTACGTGACCAAGATCATGGCGGGCGGCGCCGCGCACAAGGACGGGAGACTCAAGGTCGGGGACAAGCTGCTCGTCGTCAAGAATACCTCGGTTAGTATGTGTAGTTTTATTTTGAATAAGAAAGAAAAGCGATTGAAACTTTTCAGCACTATCGAGTGTGCCTATCAGGTTCACCAATTACATCATCGGGGAGAAAAAATGGCGATTGAACTAACCAATTAGAACCGGGGAATCTGGCACAGTCGCTTAAGGCGCCATCTGTAATAAGCTTTTAGATTTTCTCCCATTAGGTATGAATTTTTCTGAGAGGTACAGCTTTAGGTTAATTATAGACAGCTCTGGGTAAAGATTGGATATTTCGCTTCGGAATTTTCGTGATAAAAAGAAGCTTATATGGACTGACTGTATGACTGTCGGTCACACTTGAACTGATTTGACTGGTTCGTCCTAGAAAGAAGAAGAGAGCACCACGCTATGTAGCAATGTAATTTTACCATATACTTTTCTACCCCCAGAAAGGCGACGTGGAGCTAGACAACGTCACCCACGAGGACGCGGTGGCGGCCCTCAAGGCGTCGGGCGAGCGCGTGCAGCTCGTGCTGGTGCCCGGCCCGCGCGCCAAGCCCAGCCCGCGCGCCTCCAGGGCCAACACGCGTGAGTACACTTGTATACAACGTGACGCACGAGGACGCGGTGGCGGCCCTCAAGGCGTCGGGCGAGCGCGTGCAGCTCGTGCTGGTGCCCGGCCCGCGCGCCAAGCCCAGCCCGCGCGCCTCCAGGGCCAACACGCGTGAGTGTTATTGTGAGCAGGCTCCGCGGCATGGGTCGCTTATCGACGTCGATAAATTCTTTTCACGAATCTCGTTAATTGCTATGATCTTACTTTATCTGCGTCGGTAACAGACCCATGCAGCGGGCACAGTGCCTCAAACCTACCAAGAAAACTTTCGTAGACTACCTACTTTTTTTTTATAGACTACCTACTTAAAAATAAAAAAAATCACTAAAAAAAATACTGTAGAAATGCTGTTCGCTGAGATGCCGCACTCGTTTTTTTACATGACCCTCTATTCTCGAACCAGTCTTACCAGCCTTTTCCCCTATTTTATCTACCAACCAATGCCACCACTACAACCAACCCCTCTCCCCACAGCCTCAAGCACGGGCAACACGCTCCGCCGCGATGACGTCACCGACGGCGAGGAAGAGACCCCTCGGGTCGTGGAACTGGAGAAGGGTCCCTCAGGGCTCGGCTTCAACATCGTAGGCGGGGAGGACGGCCACGGGATATACGTGTCGTTTCTGTTGGCGGGCGGCGCGGCCGAGCGGTCGGGGGCTTTGAGAAGAGGAGATCGATTGCTACAGGTACTTACGTTGTGTTTTGTAACTTGACGATGTTAGATACTTTAATTGTGAACTCCGTGGTTTTTAAGACCCCTCCGGTTGCGGCTTTGGAAAGAGGCAGCTGAACACTACAGGTATATTTTTTTGGAAGGTTAGTGGTATCTGAAAGCAGGTCAATTTATCCAGTATGGGACCAACTCGGTGTTCTCTATAAGACACCTCGAGTGGTGGAACTGGAGAAGGGTCCCTCAGGCCTCGGCTTCAACATCGTGGGCGGGGAGGACGGCCACGGGATATACGTGTCGTTTCTGTTGGCGGGCGGCGCGGCCGAGCGCTCGGGGGCGTTGAGGAGAGGCGATCGATTGCTACAGGTACTTACATTGTTTTTTGGAACTTGACGATGTTAGATACTATATAAGGAAGTTTCATTGTGAAAATTTATCTCCGGTTGCGGCTTTGGAAAGAGGCGGCTGATCACTACAGGTATATTCTTTTGGAAGGCTAGTGGTATCTGAAAGCAGGTCAATTTATTTAGTACCAACTGTTCCCGCGAGCTTCGCTTCGCCTTAAAAAGGTTTCCCGTGGGAATTATGGGATAAAAAGTAGCCAGTAATTTTGGCATGAAAGAGTAACAAACAGACAGACAGACACAATTACTTTCGCATTTATAATATTAGTTAGGATTAGGATGGGACCAACTCGGTGTTCACTGTAAGACGCCTCGGGTCGTGGAACTGGAGAAGGGACCGTCAGGCCTCGGCTTCAACATCGTGGGCGGGGAGGACGGCCACGGGATATACGTGTCGTTTCTGTTGGCGGGCGGCGCGGCCGAGCGGTCTGGCGCTTTGAGGAGAGGAGATCGATTGCTACAGGTACTTACGTTGTTTTTGTAACTTTGCGATGTTAGATACTAAGCAAGTTTCATTGTGATTTTTTTTCTCCGGTGGCTATATTGTGGTATCTGAAAGCAGGTCAATTTATTCAGTACTAGCTGATCCTGCGAGCTTCGCTTCGCCTTAAAACATTTTCCCGTAGGAATTCCGGGATAAAAAATATCCTATGTTCTTTCTCAGGGTCTAGACCATATGTATACCAAATTTCATTCAAATCCGTTCAGTAGTTTTGGCGTGAAAGAGTAACAGACAGACAGACAGACCCAGTTACTTTCGCATTTATAATATTAGTTAGGATGGGAACAACTTGGTGTTCACTGTAAGACCCCTCGAGTGGTGGAACAATATAGGGACCCTCAGGCCTTGGTTTCAACATCGTGGGCGGGGAGGACGGCCACGGGATATACGTGTCGTTCCTGTTGGCGGGCGGCGCGGCCGAGCGGTCTGGCGCTTTGAGGAGAGGCGATCGATTGCTACAGGTAAATACTTACATTGTATTTTGTTGGTTGGCGATGTTAGATACTAAGCAAGTTTCTTAAGACCTCTCCGGTTGCGGCTTTGGAAAAAAAGCGGCTTACCACTATAGGTATATTTATTGGAAGGCTAATGCTATCTGAAAGCAGGTCAATTTATCCAGTATGGGACCAACTCGGTGTTCTCTGTAAGACCCCTCGGGTCGTGGAACTGGAGAAGGGTCCCTCAGGCCTCGGCTTCAACATCGTGGGCGGGGAGGCCACGGGATATACGTGTCGTTTCTACTAGCGGGTGGGGCGGCCGAGCGGTCTGGCGCTTTGAGGAGAGGAGATCGGTTGCTACAGGTAATAAAGACTTTATAGATAGGGTTATTATACATTAGTGATCTTCCATAAGCCAAGGCAATTAAATTACTGAAATTGGAGCCAACAAGGTGTTTATTTAGTTATGCGATTAAAACAACTGTTGGGACCACCACCACAGCACAGTTAAAGTGAATCATAAAAAGAAACTTGACGACCGAATGGCGTAGTGGTTAGTGACTCTGACTACTGAGCCGATGGTCCCGGGTTCGATTCCCGGCTGGGGCAGATATTTGTTTAAACACAGATATTTGTTCTCGGGTCTTGGATGTGCCCGTAAAATGGCAATAGGCCCGCCACCTATTACATCGGGACTAACATAACACTCTGGCGAAAAGTGGGTGCAGCAATGCACCTCTGCCTACCCCGCAAGGGAGTACATTAGTACAAGGCGTGAGTGCGTGTTTTTTTTTTTTTTTTTTTAAAAAGAAACTTTTTGGACTAAACAATAAACATATTTTTTTTTGTCGCAGGTCAACGAAACGGACATCACACACGCCACACACGAGGCCGCCGCCAAGGCGTTGAAGGTTAGTGCCCATAGTACTCAACTTACCATCACTTAATGCATGCTCAACTACATTACTCAATCTATGACTCCCTTAGTAGATACATACAAAGAATCTTTTCACTTGCATTCCCAATTTCACCTTGACCCATCCAGTAGTTTAAGCTGTATGTTCTCACCCATTCATCGCATGTAGAAGTTCAAGCTTCCTATATTGGAAAATAATAATCCTAATGAATTGTATCACAGAGCACGGGCCAGAGAGTGAAGCTGACTGTCGTATACCGGCCTCAAGAGTACAACAAGTTCGAGGCGCGCATCAACGAGCTGAAGCAGCACCACACGCTGCTCAGGACCTCGCAGAAGAAGTCGCTTTATGTCAGGTGTGTATTGAGTTTATTTGCTAACGATAACAATAGTTGGCACATGTTACACGCATCTGAAACCCAAAATAATATAGTCATATTTTTTTTAAGACCTGTGGTACAAAGTATTGTACTGTACAGTGAATTGTACTAATTAAAAAACGGCGATACGGCTCGCGACCTATCCCGTGAGTATAAATGTACAGCGAAAAGCGGGTGACTCGCTTGACTACCCTTTCGGGGATTAGGTACAGTCGTGAGCATATGTTTGTATGTATGTATCATGTTAATTTTTCTATTCTGTATTATATTCCATGAGTGCACCATAGAACTAAACACACTAAACAGTCTCTACCTTCAAATTCCAGGGCGCTATTCGACTACGACCCGATCCGCGACGACGGGCTGCCGTCGCGCGGGTTGCCGTTCCGCTACGGGGACATTCTTCACGTCACCAACGCTTCTGACGACGAGTGGTGGCAGGCCAGGTACGGTATACGTTTAGGTTAGACCAAGTTTCACCATAGTCTGTTAGATCATTAACACCCCTGTTACATTGTAATGTCATCAATTATAGTCAATTATACGTCATCTCCATATTAAAAATCTTTACAGATGTGTCGAAAGTCAACAACTAATCCCTTGTTATGACCTAACAGAGTATGGTTAAACTGACAGCTACCGGGAGACATCAATATTTCACGGTAAACAAGTCGTTAAAATTCTGTAGGGCTTCGTATTGCGTTTGGCCATTGTCGATGACAATCACTGGAGATTAATTTTATTGTCACCGTGGTGAAAGGATTAATTAATCAGACTGACGTCAGTCGCTTACTGCCCATTCGAGCCTCCACAACCGAGGGCGACATTAAATTCTATCGAGTGTCACATTTATCGATTTAGGTATTATTATCAACAGCCCGTTATCTCCCACTGCTGGACTCTTACTTTCAGTCACCACCAATAAATCCTATATCTCTCTCCTTCCAGAAGGCTTGACTCCACAGACAACGATGCTATCGGCATAATCCCTTCGAAGCGGCGCTGGGAGCGCAAGCAGCGTGCCAGAGACCGACAAGTCAAGTTCCAGGGGCAAGGCACCCCGGTAAGTTCCAGTGTAAGTATTCGCAGAATGGTTTTTTATTTCTCTAACCCTCGGAATACGGCCTCTTTGAGTTTCAGTGTGCGATACTCTGTGGTGTGGTGTGTGTTGCTGGCTGGAAGTAAGTGGCGTTTTTTGTTTTTTTAGCGCGCTTGTTAATGCGTGTGAAGCAAGCAGTTTGCGGGTGTGGGTTTTGATAATTTATGGAGATGAAAACGATTCTTTTAATTTTATCTAAAAAAATATCGCTGCTAGAGTGGCCCCTATTTATGTGAGCATATGGCAACTACTGTAGTTTATGTTATCTAAACCAACACTTGGCAAATGACGTTAAACAGTCGCATAAATTGAACCAATTTTTATTAGGACTACTTTACTGCTTATGGCCCTCATGATGGCTCTACATACTAGTTCTAGTCTAGAATCTAATATGCATCCACGATGTCAATAGATCACCATAGATATATAACAATCTACAGTCCGCCATTGGATCATCGTACGTATACAAAAAGCCTTATTCACTTTTTCTAACAGCGCAGCTATAACTCGATACTTAAACTGTATTCAACTTTCCAGAGCCAATCAACGCTGGAGAGGAAAAAGAAGACCCTTTCGTTCAGCAGAAGATTCCCATTCATGAAGAGCCGAGAAGACGGCAAGTCAGAAGACGGTTCTGACCAAGAACGTAAGTATCTATTATCACCCTTGTTACAACGAGCTTAAGATCCTAATAAAATAATTATGCAGTCCCCTACTTTTGAACTCAGATTACCCTGTAAATTTTAGAATCAAACTATGTAAAATTGTAAATAACGGTGGAAGGCAATCCTTGCACTGATATTATACAACCAGTTCTGCACAGCCTAATGAATATTATGATAATGAACATTAATTGTGTTATAGTTACGTACCCAAAACAAGAAAAGTTAAGACCAAAAGGTAAAAACCCCAATCCATCGGTAATACCTGCTACGACATCAAGCTACACCCCTATCTGAGAAGCTAAACGTACGGTGCCCATCTCACAATATTCCCCATGTACTTTACACCGGCTTGTTTTTTCCAGCTTTCATGCTTTGCTATACCCAAGAGGACACAAATGCGGACGGTAAGTGATATTCGAATGTTCCTCACTATCTATTATATGTACGCTACTCCGCTGTCTGTTGTAGGTACTTTACTATGCAGTTTTATAAACGCGGCTGGCCAATAACCACTGTATTCAATATTTTGTTTAAAATATATATATTGGAGCTGCTCGCTTTGTCTAACCACGGTATACTGTTGCATTACTACTCTACAAAGCAATGGGTAAATTGATTGTTGTTTATAAGTATTAGCGTATACTTGTATGTCTTATTTATATTATACAGTCTAATGCTGTATAACGTGTAATATCATTACATTTACATCCATTTCGTATACATATTTATTATTATTACACATGGTTGTATAGATGGTAGTAATCCTATTGGCACTATCGCTGTTTACCTATACAGAAGTAGTAACCAAATGATATATCCAAAATAAGTGTCGCTTGTAGCATAATGCATAATGTTGACATTACAAGCATGGCATTATACCTTTATATATTATTAAATATATGTGAAGAAAGAGTCTAAAATTTGAGGAACATAATTTCATCGTTGACATCGGTGTTTAGATTGTCCAAATCGAGTTAAATGTGTAAGTGTTGCTCATAAGTAGAGGAAGAAATGACAAGTGACCGCACAGATCCAGTAGGACGCTACGTCCGGTGCTTCTAGTTGCCTAACAGGAGCCATTATGAAACCCATCTCTAAACTTGCCTGTATTTTATTTGCTATTTATGTTCCGCTGTATTCATTGTAGCTCGCAGCTTGTTTAAACCGACAGTCAGCTGTCGTCCGTCACCCGAGTAGACCCCCTCGGCCCGCCATACACATTCTGTATAAAATGATGTAACGTGAATGTTTTCTACGTGTAGGGGAAATCTTGTACCGAGTGGAACTTCCCATGATGGAGGAGATAACGCTCATTTATCTCGAGGACGAGTGTAAGTGTTGGGAGCGAGGCAGAGCTTGCGAGTGCGTAGCTGATCCTTACCTCCCGCTACCTGGTTATGAATCATCAATTAGAAACGTAGTTTTCATTCAATAACACTCCAGTTATCTCTTATGTTGTCATTCTTTATGTTGAGTTTGTGTCATACAACGCGTCAGTTCTAATCGCCTTCCGCACTGGAACCTCACGAGTTGGGATCATGGTTTCTGAATTGAGCGAGTGCGTCGTCACGTGGCCATTAGACATAGTTTCACCGTCTAGAGCGACATAGTCCTATTGAGAGGATGCGGGGCTACTGGAAGCACGGGGCCCGACGGCGCTTGGCCCACGCGCATGCACCGCTTGCCTGTAGACTCACAGTAACACGAGCATGCCACAGGCGTAGCCACAGACATACTTCATTAAGCTTATAGGTTTTCAGATTTACTCTGTGCTGGTTGGATTTTTGAGAACTTGCTCAGTTTCCGCTTGAGTTTTGAGTAGGCCGCTGTGGTTCTTAATTTAGTGTTTTTAGCTTAGTTAGCTCTAGTTGGTGTTTGTATTGTGCTGCCTTTACATATTATTATGTATTATATTATGGCTCTGGTCTTCTGAGTGTTTTTTCAAATGTTATAGTAAATACCTACACACTATCTCACCTGAGTGATATTGAGACATGAATTGGAAAGTTGTGGTACAACTAAAATACCTACCTAGAGAAGGCATTACGAACATTCGCTTTTTTCACTTGGTAATATTACAGAAAGAAACGATTTTACGAGAAACTTAAAAAAGAAGAGCTAGATTACTCATATTATGTACTTTAAGCATGTCTTCGGTAGTTCCTTCTTATTAGAGCTAGATTATAAATTCTTCTTTTCTCTGTAAATTAGAGTAGACAAAGTATCAAAAGACGATACGATTTTCTTATTTGTAAGATTCATTGATCTTTTTTATATCTATCATACTAGCTTTGAGCGATAAGACCGCCATTTTTGTACATATTTGTTAGTATTTAAGTTTTTGTAAGTTTCTTTTATGTGTACAAATAAAGAATATTCTATCTATCTATCTATCTTTGATAAATATATTTATAAAATGTTTTCAAATCTATAACTATCTAAACATTTTTCTGCTCTCAGCTTATGCTAGTGTTTCTACACTCAATATATTTATTTATTGGATAGGTTCTACTCTCTCCAAAAAATCAGCTAGACGTGTTTTATCTTCATAGTCTTTAGCCAAAGGATGAAGTCACTTCTTATTAGAAGATCCCTTTATATGATGATGAATAGATGTAGAAATCTAGGACCATATGAATTAACATTAAATTAATAGTAATGAATGTTTTTGTACATATCATAACTCGTTTGAGCGCGGTGATTCAAGACAAAACCTATTTACTATATTAATTTTATAGAAATAACTATACCTACATCATTTAAAATTTACAGCACCCGAACGTGTTACAGTGTTCTTTGTAAATATTTCAGTGTTCATTAGATGAATTTAGCACTTCACAACTTTTATGCATTTACTACTACACATACATCTATACTTTACTAATATAACACACTGCTGTATATCTTCCAGGCCAAGATGAGAATGTGCTATCTTACGAAACTGTCCAGCAGTTGACTATAACTTACACCAGACCGGTCATAATCCTGGGTCCCCTGAAGGACAGAATTAACGATGACCTCATATCGGAGTTCCCTGAGAAATACGGCAGCTGCGTACCACGTGAGTGTTTTTTATTACTTGTTTTATTATAATTGAGGTATTTTATTGGCTATTTGCATATTTCATCAGGAGTAAAACGAATTGCGTCAGTGGTATTATCGTAGCGTGTTTTGAAACTATACAAGGCCAGAACGCAGAGGTTGGGACTGCTCGCGTATATTTTCAAATTAAAATGGTGCCATTATTTACTTGAAAGTATACAAGGCCATTACGCACTAATCGCGTATATTTTCAAGTAAGTTGGGCCAAAATTATGGCTTGAAAATATACTGTAGCAGTTACCACTGCGTACTAATCGTGTATATTTTCAAGTGCCAAGCGGCAATGCGAGCACTTGAAACTATACATGATTAGTTACCAGGTAGCCCTTTTGAATTGTTGCTCTCTCTTTCTTTCATGCGAAATAGTAATTAGTCTATTGCTTTCTAAACATTGCATCATTATTCCTTAACGCGTTTTTTGTTTACATCGTACAGTTAAAAAGTAAATTGATTTAAATTAAACTGTAGAACTGTTGTAAATATTAAAAGAGAAGAGGGTGTAGAACAATTCATAAAAGACAATTACGGTGAATTCAAAACTTGATAAAAATAGGTTTGTAATAGGGTAATACCTACTACAATCACGAGCAATAAATAAGTCCAAGTAGCAAAAAGTCAACACCAAATTACCCCAATTTTTTTTAACATTTAATTTAGAATTTGATCAAAATGTACGTTTTTAGTTGGTTATAATAATATTTTGATGCGCTGTTAAATGTATTTTAATATTACCGACGAGCTATTGTCACTGGAACTTTTTCATTGCTCGTGAGTGTATTACTATTAATTCATATAAATAATAAGATATAAGTAAGTAACTTGCAAGTGTGATTGCTATAAATATCAATTTATCAATCAAATTAGAGCTTGTTCATCTTTATTTATTAACATTCTATAAGTATGACAGGCAGATAAAGTAAATTGTAGTCATGTACATTTACCGAAATAGTTAAGCAAATCAGAATCAGCATGTAGGTACAAATTATATGCGACAAGTACGCGAATAAAGCAATGTGCGTAATAGCAATGTATATTTTCAAGAACGATTCAGTAATTCCCAACTTGAAAGTATACGCGATTAGTACGCACAAATCGTGTATATTTTCAAGTCAAATAATATTTTTTTTCACTTGAAACTATACAGTGCTAGTACACTATGGGTGCGTTCTGGCCTTGTATAGTTTCAAAACACGCATTATCGTAATTGGTTTTCATGAACGATATTATGCAGTATTATTACGGTGTGTATTATTTTTTTAGTACTTATACATGTCAGTGTCGGTAAAGTTGAGGTCAATGACTGAGGATATTGTGATGATTTGTAATGAGGAATTTATCTGGAATCCTAGACACCTTGTATTATATTGTTAAATTATCATCGTAGAAACTTATTGGGTATTAAAATTTATTTCAAATACCTAATATTAGACGAATGGACATACTGTGGTACGATCCATCAATACTGCCAAATTTTTGCTCTCGTCTAGACCTATCTACATTGGTTGGTAATGAGTCTCACTATTAAGTAATTTTACCGTATGTCTAAGGCTGCGTCCCCAGTAGCCAAACTGTTACCGCCGCCAACCAAGTGAGCGGCAGCGTATGGCTTTAATATGCTGAGCGTTGGAATTTTGCTGGTTTTGCGCTCACTCTGCGCAATTTGCATATTAAAGCGCACCTATTAACATGCCAACAGTTTGTTTATACCAAACGCAGCCTCTTGCCATTTATATGTAATGTAGTATAATCACGCGAAACCCATTCTGCAGACACGACGCGACCGCGCCGCGACTACGAAGTCGACGGTCGCGACTACCACTTCGTGTCGTCGCGCGAGCAGATGGAGCGCGACATACAGAGCCACCTGTTCATCGAGGCGGGCCAGTACAACGACAACCTGTACGGCACCTCCGTCGCCTCCGTCAGGGAGGTCGCCGAGAAGGTAATAGTTTACCCCCAACACAGGTCTATCACAAAACCCCAAAAAATTATAACAATGTGGCGGCCTAGCTCATAAATATTGTGTTCACGATGGGAACAAAATAAAAGATTTGGGTTGACTTCAGTTGTAGTGCTATATTTTAAATTAGCAAATAATTAGCACTTGTACAATTAGACCCGACAATGGTTCTTGCGTCGCGGTAAGTAGGGAAGTGACGTTGGATCGGTAACCGCATACGTGTCTAATACGCAGTGCGGATGACTAAGTGTGTGCGTTTAGAAATTATGTTAGATTAGTTATTAGAATACTTTAACGCTTTATATTTATTTACTTTAAATTATTTATTTATACAATTCTAGTTTTATATATTATTTATATTAATTATTTACTTTATATAATGCAAGACGCACACATTATTAAATTTCTGAATTTAAGTTAAACTAAAAGACCGGCGTAGACATCTTCCCGGCCCTTGAAAGCTTCGGCTTTCAAGATTCATTGGCTTGAGGAGTAGGTAGGATGCAGAGACGATTTAGCGCTCTCCGCACTGTGCCGTGGGTAGTGCGCACGTCGGCGACGCGAGGCACGCCGTCGGAGCCCGGGTACAGCTTGTCGACTCTGCCGAGCCGCCAGCACAGGGGGGGAGCAGCGTCTTCTTTGATGAGGACCAGGTCATCTAGGAGCAGGTCCGTGGCTCTCGTCTTCCACTTCGTGCGCTGCTGGAGTTCGGCGACGTACTCGCTCGACCACCGCTTCCAGAAGTGTTGCCGGTACTGCTCGAGGCGCTGGAAACGATCGAGGTGATTCGGATTAGCTTCCAGTAGACACGGAGATGGTGAGGCCGTTAGTGGCCTGCCTATCAAAAAGTGGCCCGGGGTAAGGGGGGAAAGATCATTTGGTGAGGGACTGATTGGACATAGGGGACGGCTATTTAGGATTGCTTCGATTTGAGCAAATAGAGACGCCAGTTCCTCGAAAGTTAAATGAGTGTCTTTTAATACTCTATACATGTGGAATTTGGCTGAATTTACACCGGCCTCCCAGAGACCGCCGAAGTGAGGAGCGTACGCAGGTGAGAAGCGAAATTCAATGCCCCGACGAGCTGCAAAGTCAACTATAGAGTCAGCTTGTGACGTTAGAAAACTGTTGATCTCCTTAGCTGCAGCAACAAAGTTTCGGCCGTTGTCACAGCATATTGTTTTTGGCTTGCCTCTACGACTTATAAACCTAGAGAGAGTGAGAATAAATGAATCCTTTGTTAGGTCACTTACGGCTTCTAGGTGGACACATTTGTAACGGAAGCATACAAAAATGCATAGGTAGCATTTCGTTATTTTGCAGCCTCGTCCCTTGCGATCAGTTATTACAAATGGTCCAGCAAAATCAGTGCCTACAGTGTGGAAAGGAAAGTCAGGTTCCACTCTGTCAGAGGGCAGATTCCCCATGATATTATTTAAAGTCTGACCCTTGAATCGACGACACACGAAACAATGACGAGTGACGCGTCGTACTAGTGCTCTACCTCCGATTGGCCAATAGCGCTCTCTCATAGAGGCGAGGAGATGTTGAGGTCCAGCGTGCATTAGTTGTTCGTGCTCTAACTCGAATAACAGTTTTGTTAGATGGTGATCTGACTTTAAAAGAATGGGGTGTTTTTTGTCGTAGGGATAATTAGATGAACCTATACGACCCCCAACTCGCATAACACCTTCGCTGTCAATAAATGGGTTAAGAGATGCGATATTAGCTTGAGGGACAGGTTTACCTTTCTTTAATAGGGATAACTCATTTGGGAAGGACTCTAGCTGAGCCATTTTTATTAAGGTCCTTAGGGAGTTTTCTAATTCGTTTGATTGTAGGGGACCTTTTCTTTGCGATTTAGGATCTTTAACAGAATCAATAAATCTTAAAACATGAGCAAATATTCGTTGAAGACGCACGAGCTTTGAATAGTTTGCAAAGGTTATAATTTTGTCATCGCTCGAAGACGATGAAGCCTCCGCCACGAAAGCGGGATTAGCTTTCAACTCTGGCAAATCGACTACTTCTGAAAACTCAGAGGATGGCCATGAAGACTCCGACTCCTTCAGGAACGCAGGTCCATGCCACCAAATAGTTGAGCCACCTACATGTTGGGGATCTACTCCACGGGAAACAAGATCTGCAGGATTTTCTGAAGTAGGTACATGGCGCCAGGATGAAGCATCGGTGAGCTCTAGGATTGAACATACTCTGTTGGCAACAAATGTTTTAGCCTTTTTGTTAGAATTCAACCAACCTAGTACGACACTTGAATCTGTCCAATAGACGTGACGATCGATATTGCGATGAAGAGCCTGTGACACTGCTGAGCTTAATTCAGCTCCAAGCAAAGCAGCGCTAAGTTCAAGGCGAGGAATAGTCATCAGCTGGATAGGAGCGACACGAGATTTAGCAGTCAACAGACTGACTTTGACATCACCGTTGGAATTAGTGGACCTCAGATAAATGCACGTTCCATAGGCGCGTTGTGAGGCATCGCAGAAACAGTGCATTTCAATAGACACAGCATTATCTATTAAAACTCGCCGAGGTCTGTGAAGGTTAGACAGTGAGTCTAAGTTTTTGGTAAAATTTGACCAGGAATTATGGATTTCTGTAGGGACCGGCTCATCCCAGTCAACTTTGAGAGTCCATAGAACCTGTAAAATAATTTTAGGTTTGATTGTACACAGGGACAAAAGACCAAGTGGGTCAAAAATTTTAAATGTAGAGGACAAAATCGACCTTTTAGTTAAAATTTTGCTAGGCGTGTACTCAATTTGGAAATGTAGCATATCAGATGGAGGAATCCATCCAATACCTAAAGTACTGGTAGAGTTGCTAATTAGGAGATTATCTTTCTCTAGCTCCTCGTTGCCGGAGAAAAGATTAGTTAGGTTAGACCGGTACTTTCGCAAGTTGAAACAACCCTTGGCAAGTTCGCTGGATACTGAGCGCTGAATGTAACGAAGCTGCTCCTCTGAATCTGCACCTGTTAATAAATCGTCGCAGTACAAGTCTCTCTGAATGATGGACTTGATAGAGGGGTCACTGCATTCTTCGCCTACCTGCCATATGCATCTGGTTGTAAGGAAACTAGCACTTGCAAACCCATACGTGACTGTACCGAGTTGTAGAGTCTTCAGTGGCTCGTCTTCGTTGTCTCTCCATAAAATTTGCTGCAATGGACGATCTGACTCTCTTAGAGACACCTGCCGAAACATTTTCTCGATGTCCCCTGATAAAACATACTTGTGGAGTCGAAATCGAAGAAGAATGTTGTAGAGAGAGTCCTGTATAGTAGGACCGACCATTTGCAGATCGTTGATGGAAAATCCGGAAGTAGACCGAGCGCTAGCGTCGAAGACCACACGAAGTTTAGTTGACTCGCTACTCTCCCTAAAAACAGGGTGGTGGGGAAGAAAATACGAGAGATTAGGCTGCTCTACTGGGCACTCGGAGAGATGACCCAGCTCTTCGTACTCGTGGATGAAGTCGGTGTAGGCTTTTTTCAACTCTGGTTGTCTCCTGAAACGAGCTTCTAAATTCAGAAACCTTTTTTTAGCCAGACTGTACGAGTTACCTAGGCAATCTGGATCGTCTCGAAGAGGAAGAGCTACACAAAAACGACCATCTGTAGAACGAGTAGTGTTAGTGAGAAAATGTTGCTCGCATTGTTTTTCTTCAGCAGTTAATGGCTCTACCTGAGGAAACCTCTCAATTTTCCAAAAACTACTTAACTCGTCATTTAGGCTGTCAAGATTTTCCTTGCTTGACACAAAATTGCACAATATGTTTTTATTAGATTTTTTATTATTATTTTTAGGCATAGTTTTAGTTATTATAGGACCTGCGATGAGCCAGCCAAACTTGGAACTTCTTAAAATAGGATTTTTCTCGCCTAATGAGTGCTGTTGAGACCCTATTATGTCCCAAAATAGGTCAGCACCTATAAGCATTTCGATAGGGGATGGCTCATTAAAGCTGGGGTCGGCTAATGAGAAGTCAGATAAATTTAGATGCCTAATATCGAATGCAACTTTAGGTAAATTATCTGAAATCTTAGGCATTACTAGGCACGTCATTTTGACGTCATAGGATGAGTCATTGGACTGTAGTTGGAGTGCACAACGCTCCGTTTTTAAATTAATTGGGGTGTTTCCAATACCTACTATGTTGGTGTTAGATGGCTGAGGGGTCAAACTAAGCTTGTCTTTAACAGCTTCAGTGATGAAGGAACTCTGGCTGCCGCTGTCCAGTAAAGCTCGGACCTTGATTGACTGGTTGGTCGCAGGATTTATTAACCTAACCAGGGCAGTGCACAACAGTACTTCTGTGGAAGACTGGGCCGACATTGTTAGGGAGCTTGACTGATTTGAGTCGGAGACTTCATTTGATTGGTGAAGTAACGAATTATGTTTTTGTTTACACAAACGACACGAGCCTGGTAACTTACAATAGCGTGAATTGTGACCTCCTCTTAAACAATTAGTGCATAATTTTAGTGCAGTGACTAAACTCAATCTCTCCTCCGGTTTCTTAGACTTAAATGTGGGGCATTCATACAAACGATGATTAGCTTTGCATTCGACACATTCAAAATGAAATTTACACGGGGAAGATGAAGCTTCTTTAGAAGTCACTACCATGGCATTGGTTTGAGGCCTACTTTGGGTGTTGAAATTATTATTATTATTAGGTTTAGACCTATCTTGCTGCCTACTACGCTGCACGGTTTCGAGAACATCAGCACGGTTCTTTAGAAAGTGGAAAAATTGTTCTAGTGTGGGAATATCTGGCAGAGTGTTTCTGTTTTCCTCCCACTTAAAAAATGTACTGGGATCTAATTTTGCTGAGACCATAAATATAATAAGCATGTCCCACTTGTCAGTAGGTAGGCCGAGAGTGCTGAGAGCCCGTAAGTTTTTTGAAACATGATCAATAATAAACCTTAATGACTTATCGGTCTCTCGCACTGACTCGAAGCTTAGAAGCGACTTTAGGTGGTTATTAATTAGTTGCCGCTTGTTGTCAAATCGTTCGCACAGGAGTTGCCAAGCCTTGACGTAATTTAGGTCATTTACCTCTAAATTGCAAATAACTCGTGAGGCCTCGCCTTCTAAGTAGGAGTTAAGATAATGAAATTTATGTATGTTTTTGATTTTTTCATTATCATGAATTAATGAAGTAAAGGTCTCCTTGAACTCCATCCATTTATAGTATGTCCCGTCAAAATTTGGGATTTTAATTATAGGTAATTTGAAACCTAGTGCCTCATCCGGTTGGTGATGACACTGGGAATTGGCGGAACATGATGGGTTGCTTACGTTGTCCTCCTGCTTAGAAGGCGACTTGGTCTGAACAATATTTTGCGCAACAGCGATGGCCTGATAAAAATCTTGCTCAATTAAATCTCTGGTAGCTAACTCAGAGGAGAGATTTAACTCATTTAAAATCTCGATTTCACCCTGCAACTCGTCGAACTCATTGAATAACGCTTCAAATTTCGTTATTTTCATCGAAAGTTTGCTTAGTTCGATGGAGGAAATGGTTTCGGTAGTTATCAAATCGACACTGTTCTTAAATTTAGTAACGCGTCCTCGAATAGAACTACGTTTGATTAGCAATTCCTTTAATTTGTCCTCCATGATTGCAAGCGTGCGATGAACTTAACGGTATAGATCAGCTGATGTTAGTTAGAAATAATAACAAAAGTTGAACGATACGCTCCTCACTTCGTTGTCGCTGGGCAGCGCTGGGCGATAGCAGAACCGGTTCGTCTGGCGGCGCACGGCGCGCGCAGGCAGCGGCCGCTCGACACCAGCAGTCGGTGACTATGCGCTCGCGCAGTGAACACGGCGTCTCCGCGCTTGGAATGCACCACACAGTCCGCTGGAATTGAGACGTTCGTTGTGTTTAGCAGCTGATTATCAAAGTTATGTTTTAGTTGGAAGCTAGTGAACAAAGATGATTGCAGGGGAAATTAAAGCAAGTGAAGTTATTAGAAACGCTAGGAATAAGTAGGCGTATTTAATTAGGCAGTGTTTTATGTTTAGATTTAATTGATTGCAAAAGCGTAAATATGCACAGCAATAATAATTACGATAGGTGGATACAGTTTAGTTGTGCAATGACTTGGAATTGGAATGCAAAATTGGGATGAAATGTAGTTACGTAATAATTCGTAAGTATTTATTGGCTTTTTATAAAGATTATATTTATTGAGAATAGTTTAGTTTACTAGTTAGATTAGGCCTTTGTGAAAGATAAGTGCTTTGTTTAGGCGATGACTTGCAAATAGACTCGATGACGTAGAATGAGATGACGTAACAAGCCTTAGGAATTTATGAGCTAATAAACTTGCGTTTAAATGCGTAGCTTAAGCGGATAGAAGGCACGTTTAGCTAGATATATCGCAAAGCGACTAGGATACCTAGGTCTAGATCACTCAGTATTTCGAGAACAAGCTTCAATAAATGCACAAATCAAATAGGAAAGGTAGGAAATAATAGGAACGGGCTCACAGTTAGAAGGGCAGGCAGGCGGCGGCTGCGGCGGTGCGTCGGCGTCGCGGCGGGCGGCGCGGGGCACGTCGGGCGCGGCTCTGGGGCTGGCTGCTGCTCACGTAGGCGGAGTCCCGGGTTCGTTCCCGGAGTGGGCGCGGGTCGCGGCTGCACGGCACGGGGTAGGCTCGGCGCTGGCTGAAGTGGGATGACCCGTAGTCTTCTTAGACCAGCTCCAAGGTGTGACACGTGGCGATGACCTCTGCTTGGCTTGGGCGGGAACGTGGACCTGTGCTCAGCAATCAGAATAGACAGCAGGTCCTGTCACGGTCGCCACTTTTTGTTCACGATGGGAACAAAATAAAAGATTTGGATTGACTTCAGTTGTAGTGCTATATTTTAAATTAGCAAATAATTAGCACTTGTACAATTAGACCCGACAATGGTTCTTGCGTCGCGGTAAGTAGGGAAGTGACGTTGGATCGGTAACCGCATACGTGTCTAATACGCAGTGCGGATGACTAAGTGTGTGCGTTTAGAAATTATGTTAGATTAGTTATTAGAATACTTTAACGCTTTATATTTATTTACTTTAAATTATTTATTTATACAATTCTAGTTTTATATATTATTTATATTAATTATTTACTTTATATAATGCAAGACGCACACATTATTAAATTTCTGAATTTAAGTTAAACTAAAAGACCGGCGTAGACATTGTCATTGTATGCCACCGTCGAGGGGATATGTGATGATGATGCTTTCTAGAAGTCGCTAAAAGAAGGCTACGGAGACTGTTGTTGGTATGGAAGTGCTCAACAAGCTAATGTTTGAAAGCAACTACCACCTAAGCTACGGTGCCGTCACATATCATCCAAAGCAGCACTCAAATGACTCCTACTCCTGCCCTTTTTTAACTGATGCATTGTAATGGTTCAAGAGTCGTGGGCTCATTTTTGTCATCGTTAACGACAGTTATTTCAGTTAAGTTCTGTAATAACATGGAGTTTCTTTTCTTTCCAGGGAAAGCACTGCATTTTGGACGTAAGCGGCAACGCCATCAAGAGATTGCAAGTTGCTCAGCTTTACCCCATCGCCATATTTATAAAACCAAAGAGTGTAGAATCTATTATGTAAGTATCAAACTACATCCTCCATCTTACATTACATTTGGAAGTAAACATAGATCTTTGAAAAGCTAACTTTGTGTTGTTTACTTTTCAGGGAAATGAATAAGCGTATGACTGAAGAACAAGCGAAGAAAACTTATGAACGCGCTCTGAAAATGGAGCAAGAATTCGCGGAATACTTTACCGGTACTTATCACGACCAATAATTTATATCTATCCACCATCAGTCCTTAATCGTCCACTGCTGGACATAGGCGTCTCCTAAAGAGTGCCACAACAGTATGTCGTCAGCCTTCCTCACTGTAGGACGACCCACTCTACATTTCTCCACTACACATCAGATATCTTCTAAACTAAGGGTTCCGCTCATAACTCGTTAATAGTCTTAAAGCTAACTAACAAATCTGTTTTCTCATCCACAGCGGTAGTAACCGGCGACACGCCCGAAGAAATCTACTCGAAGGTAAAAGCGGTGATCGAGACGGAGAGCGGCCCGTCCGTGTGGGTGCCGCGCCGCGAGCCGCTGTGAGAGCCCGCCCGGCGGCCCCGCGCCGCCTCCCGCCCCACCAACGTATTCTACCAGGCAGACCTGCTCTCCGAACTCTAACACTCCTACGCAACAGCGCCTCAGTGTTGCCAGCACTCAAAAATATAATAAGTGTTTCCGGGCAGTTTGAATTTTGAATGTTGGTTGGTTATGGTAAATTGCTGGTAATAGCTGAGCGTGCGTTCGGATTCCTGTCGTGTAGTGCCGTTTCGGTGGGCCGAGGCAGATAAAAGCAATAACGGTTACGCGCCCGTAGACCCGATAGTTAGTCATGTGATTTGATAAGTCGCCTTTATAGTAAGGAGCGGTAACTCGCCGGATCACGCTTGTACTAGACACCTCCGTGTTTGTTCGCTAAGAGTTTGTTTCCGCGTAAAAGTTGTCGTTCACTCGTGCAAATTGTTGACCAAGAACTCTAAGCAATTTATAGCGTTCGAATGTAGTTACACTACGCTTATGTTTATGTGCAAATCTTATTAACTAGTGGTAATATTTTAACATTGTATGCGATATATCATACATTAATTGATTTCTCTATAACGACTTTCTTCATTGTTTGACACGGCACACGTAATGTGCTTCAATTAACTATGTAAATTTATTGTATATTGAAATTTTATATGATATTCAAGTTTATTTACTCAGGTTGCTAGATACATTTTGAATCTGCATTAGCAATGAAGTTGACGTATCGCGTATGTCGGTATATAAGTACTAGGTAGTGAGTGAGAGACGTAGCGTGACCCCTCGCACATCCCGCATGGCTAGAGAAGTACCTACATCATTACAAATATCTGGATTATTTGCTCAAGAGCAATCTGTATTTGTAGCTATTGAATCTCATATATTCTGCACTATAATGTATCGCGTTAGTCGAGGTGCAAGTTGTTTGTTGATCATTTTTATAGTAAGCAATTGTGTTATACGGTGTGAAACATCTCACCAATTTAAATAGTGTTTGACATTAATTTATTGAGAATTTTATTTTCTTACTGAATTACGGAATGCCCATCTGCAAATATGGCGCCGACGCGGATTTACGATTCGAATATTGTGTCTACTATTACTTGGTGTATACTTTGCTTTTTATTGTTACTAGCGGATATCAACTTGCAATAGATAGGTATAACAATGTATTGAACTTATTATGATTGTACTTAATTACCTAATAATTTTAGCAATGGAAGTATTATTTCCCAAGATATTTTTTCTTGCGATATTATAACATGACAATTTTACTGAGTTTTTAGATATAAAGGAATTACTACTCTATAGTACAACATAGATTAAAGCAATGCAGTCGAAAACTAGGTCTACCAAAGAAGTATAATCAGATATAAAATAAATAAGATACAAATGAGATTTAAAATATAATTGATTTTAATGTTTGATAAAGTTATTAATAAACTAAGTTGGCAGTAATTCCTTTAATAATTTGTAACATTCTACTTTCTGTAAATATACTAATGATTTTATTGTAATTTATTTTTATTAACCCTAATTTAGCTCCCCATTGTATTAACATTTAATTGTGGAAATGTTCTAATAGGTATTTATTTTTATGGATTTAAGTAGGTACTCTATTTTAAATAAAGTAATTATGTGTGTTTATCTGTGTATAATAATGAATTTATTGTAACTAAAGTCACTATAGTTATAAAAGTCTATTTTATCTAAAACCCATATTTGCAGATGAGAACAATGTTTATGAGTTAGTGATGTTCAATAGACTAGTTTGAATAAAATTATTTACGTTGAAAATTCCACCGTAATTTTTGTTTTTCTCCTACATCTACTAATCCTTGCAAAAACTAAACAAGTATTCTCAAAGTAGTAGTAAAACTTTGTTCTACATCAGTTGCATTCTGCTCTACATTCGTTAGATGCTGCTCTACATTCGTTAAATGTTTCTCTACTTCAGTTAAATTCTGCTCTACATTCGTTAGATGCTGCTCTACATAAGTTTTATACGGGTTCCCCTCATCTCGCCTAATCTTTATTACCCTAAACTCGTTTCGCATAACTCGTAAGGTCTAAACTTTTTTGGTGGAATCATCACTTCGCCTAGACTTATGTGGCATAAGACTCGTTTCGTCTAAAACTCTATTGGCACAAACTTGAAACATCTAAGTCTCGTTTGCTCAAATTGTTCGTATTTTTATAATCTTGTTTCTCCTAATATTATCTTAATAAATACTATATTAAGTATGTTTTAAATGTACAAATTGTGGTATTTTTCTCCTACATCCCGAAAATCACGATATTGAATTATCAAAATATCGAAAGTAAATGACCATAATAATGATTACAAACGCCATTAAACCCCATGGGATCGAAACCTAAAGATAGGTGCGACGACGAGCAAAGCGAGGAGGAGCATGTTAGGTGCACATGTTCGTCGAAAGCAAAGCGGAGCGCAGCGAAGCGGAGCGGAGCGTTACCCACATAGCGGAAAATTAAATAATGCAAAGCACCAGTTTGCGCTATGTAGGGAGTCGCTTCGTCAAAGTTAAAACCAAATGAATATTAGTAGTTTGTATAAGCTATTCCATAATAGCTACCTATTGTTAGGCTATTTGAGATTTGGCCATACCATTATTAGGCTAAACAAGATTATGCGAAATAACTTTTTACTAAACGAGATTTATGCCATACGATTTTCGGCGAAACGAGACTTTGACCAAACGTTACTATGCAATACCAGATTAGGCAAATAAATCTTAGGCCAAAAAAGGTAGAACCGTTTTATACTGCTCTACATTAGTTTAATTCTGCTCTACATTCATGAAATGTTGCTCTACATGATTTAGATTATGCTCTGCATTAGTTTAATTCTGCTCTACATTCTCTTCTCTGACGACCGAATGGCGTAGTGGTTAGTGACCCTGACTACTGAGCCGAAGGTCCCGGGTTCGATTCCCGGCTGGGGCAGATATTTGTTTAAACACTGATATTTGTTCTCGGGTCTTGGGTGTTGATATTTATATTTATATTTAGTATCTATCTATCTATGTATTTGTGTAGATATATCAGCTGTCCGACACCCATAACACAGGTTCTGCCTAGCTTGGGGTCGGATGGCCGTGTGTGAGATGTCCCCACATATTTATTTATTATTTATTTATTCATTAAATGTTGCTCTATCTACATGATATAGATTATGCTCTACATCAGTTGAATTCTGCTCTACATTCGCTAGATGCTGCTCTACATTAGTTGTATTCAACTCATCATCATCATCATCAGCCAATAATCATCCACTGCTGGACATAGGCCTCTCCCAAGGAGCGCCACAACACTCGGTCCTCGGCCTTCCTCATCCAACCACTACCCGCCACCCGCCTAAGGTCGTCAGTCCAGCGGGCAGGAGGGCGTCCCACGCTGCGTTTGCCTGTTCGTGGTCTCCACTCGAGAACTCGTCTACCCCAACGGTTATCGGTTCTTCGGCAGATATGACCAGCCCACTGCCACTTCAGCTTGCATATTTTGACAGCTATGTCGGTAACCTTAGTCCTCTGACGGATAACCTCATTTCTGATACGATCCATCAGAGAAACCCCAAGCATAGCTCTCTCCATAGCACGAGCGACTTTAATTCGGTGGACCAGTCCTACCGTCAGTGTCCACGTCTCTGTACCATACGTCATCACTGGCAGGACGCACTGGTTGAAGACTTTTGTCTTCAGGCTCTGAGGAATGGCCGAGGAGAATATGTGACGAAGTTTCCCGAATGCAGCCCAACCCAGTTGGATGCGCCTCCAACGTCTTAAAGACATCTTCCAATGCATTGGTGAACAGTTTCGGAGATATCACATCCCCCTGTCTCACTCCACGTTGCAGTTGGATAGGTCTTGTCTAGTGGTCCTGTACTTGGACAATCATAGTAGCGGCATTGTACAGACATCTCAACACCTGGATATAGCGCCAATCGATATCGTATTCAATTCTACATTCGTTAAATGTTGCTCTACATGGTTAAAATTCTGCTCTACATTCGTTAGGTGCTGCTCTATATCAGTTGTATTCTGCTCTACATTCGCTAGATGCTGCTGTACACTAGTTTTATTCTGCTCTACATTCGAAAGGTGCTGCACTACACGAGTTGTATTCTGCTCTACCTTTGTTAGATCCTAGTGCTTCCACGAATATTTCACGACAAAAAATAGCCAAATCGGTTGAGCCGATCTCGCGTTTTAAGCAGACTAACAATATCAATTAATTTTATAACATTTTTTTACATATTCATATTCTATGCCACCATTATTATCTATTTTAAACTGATTGGACAATCCTATCAATTAGCTGCAAATAAGTAATTAAATTTAATTACAAAAAAAAAACATTTTTGAAACTTGTAATACCAAGGTTTTTGAATCTAAAATGCTCTATGTGAGGTTAAAATAACAAAATAATGAGTTTTTCAAGATGTTATATTAAATTCTTACAACTCGTCAAGTACAACAGTAGTCTTCTCGGACACGTAGAGACCATCCAAGAACTTTCTGATATCCTTGTTTTTGACAGTTGTGGACTGTTGGATGAGAGCAGCGGACCGTGAGACATCTTCTAGGGAGTTGCCTTCAATGACCAGCTCGTCCTTCTGCTTGGGCGAGTTGATGACGGTCACACCGGGTGCCATCTTTACCCTTCGGATGTATTTCTCACCCAAGAAGTTACGGATCTCAATGATGCTGTTGCTCTCGGTGGTGACACAGTTGATGGGGAAATGGGCGTATACAGCACGCATTTTGTATTGGAAACCCTTGGTGACACCTGCAACAAAAATGTAAACAATGTTATAATGTAATGTTGTTATGGTGTCCCCTAAGACACAGGAGCTTTTTTAAACATGGAGGAAGTCTGTACCCTGCATTTATTTATTATTTTACTGAACAGTATACAAAAGTAGAAGTATTTACAATCAGTTGGACTTAATTTTTTACCAGTCAACCTGCAGGAGGTACAGGGAGCAGAAAGTATGGGAGTGCATGAGGTTGAACTAAGTTTTTTTCATTCCCATGTTGAATCCAGGTGACAATAATGATGGTATGAATTAGTATTTGATACTTCAGCACTTCATGGGATCTCTATAAACACCCCTCAGCACATAGCATAGACTCCAATTATTATTGAACAACTCACAATAAAAACAGCATCATAATAATCTGTCAGTCTTGGACCAACCTAAAGCATGTTTCAATCAGCAATTTATTTATTTAATCTCCACAGTACAAACAGTAGAGGGTGGTTGGACAGAGATTACACTTTTCAACTGTTTTCCAAATACTATAATATTATGTGAGTAGACCAGACCCTAAATAAGGATAAGGCAAGAAAGAGGAGAAGAGAGAGAGAGTACCAGTTTATACTTCAACTGGTATTGGTAACTAATAGAACCCTGAAGAGGTGTCACATTTAAATAAGCTAAGATCCAAGACTACAATGATTGACAAACTAATAAAACAATAATATGATAAACAATTCCCCTTTTTCTAAACTAAACCACCTCAAGACAGTACTCATGCATGATAGGAATTGATAATATACATTTATTATAAATTGGTAAAGGTACTGATATTGGTAGGAACTGGATTGATGTATATATAATCTCGAGGGTAGTCCCATTATAAACTAAACATTAGATACTAAATTTAACAGAAACCAAAAACTAACCTAAAATTGTAAACCAAAACAAAACAAGCGACTCACCTTTGATCATGTTCTCAACGTGAGAGCAGACTGTCCTGACGGCCGCGAGCTCCTTCTTGGATCCGAACCATTTCTCCACCTTCAGCAGCCTCGGGTTGACCATGCGAATGTCAACTGCCAAGTGTTTGAAGTTCCTCTTCAAAACTCCTCGGGGTCCTTTGACGGTAATTAACCGCGATTTCACATGAACTGTGAGTCCCTCAGGGATCTTCACCTTTTGGTTAGCAACAATCTGCTTCATGTTGAGGGCCTAAAACAGAGACAACTTTGTATTGACAAAATATATAACCTCCAACACAGTTGACAGATATTATGTCTTGAACACTTGGAATTTTAACAGAAATATCGTCCGACATGAATCTAAGGACACATATAACGACACATTTGGTCACTGAAATAACATTATACGCACAAATTCACAGGATTTTTACGGATTTATCATCAAAAATTGCAAATTGCTTACTTTCTATCACACAGATAGCCGGAAAAAGAAGGTGTTGCCAGCAAAAAAAAACTAGACTAATATTATTATATTCTGTGATTATAGTCTGTGTTGGTGTTGGTGGTTTAAAAATCGTCGTGTCGTGCGTGCATCGTCCATCCGCGTATAAAAATAAAATAGTGTATTACTTATCAAACCATTCAAACCAAAGCATAAAAGTCATAAAATTCAACAATCAACAACAACAACAAATACCTACTTATTAGTCTTTAGGCAGTTCTCTGAACGCGCTGCCCATGAATAGTAAAGTTGGTTGTTGCTGTGTGATTGCTGTCCTAAGTTACCCCAGTGGTACAGAGGGCCTTTACAAGCGTGCAACAACTCTAGCCTCCGTCCACCTCAGGCCTTGCGCTTGCAGCTCGCCGTCCACTGTAGGCTGCCATGAGTGTTCGGGTCACGGGGTGATTTGAAGGCGATGCTCGCTTTGCTCTCGGCTCCTTTTTAGGGTTCCGTAGCCAAAATGGCAAAAACGGAACCCTTATAGTTTCGTCATGTCCGTCTGTCCGTCTGTCCGTCTGTCACAGCCGATTTACTCGGAAACTATAAGTACTACAGTGATGAAATTTGATGGGAATATGTGTTGTATGAACCGCTACAAAAATATGACACTAAATAGTAAAAAAAAGAATTGGGGGTGGGGCCCCCCATACATGTAACTGAGGGATGAAATTTTTTTTTTCGATGTACATACCCGTGTGGGGTATTAATGGAAAGGTCTTTTAAAATGATATAAAGTTTTCTAAAAAACATTTTTCTTAAAGTGAACGGTTTTTGAGATATCAGCTCTCAAAGTCGTAAAAAGTATGTCCCCCCCCCTCTATTTTTATAACTACGGGGTATAAAATTCTAAAAAAAATAGAGGTGATGTATGCTAATTAACTCTTTCAACGATTTTTGGTTTGATCAAAGTATCTCTTATAGTTTTTGAGAAAGGTTGATTTAACTGTAATATTATATTTGCTGCTACGGAACCCTTTGTGCGCGAGCCCGACTCGCACTTGGCCGGTTTTTTGATGGTTTGGCCACTGGCCGAGCGCATGGGCAATGTCCGAAAAAAATCGATAACGCTCATAATTTTTCTGATGATAGGAATAACCCTCCGTATCATCCTAAAAAAGTCTCAGATTTTTTCTACGCGTTAGTATTTTTTTAAATAAAAACATTTTAAGTTTTACAAAACGGGGATTCTACGGACTTTAGGTCTTTTTCCATCGTCTCTATAAGCAATAAAAAAAATATGACAGGTTACGATGTGAGAACTCCTTCGTCATTGGTGAGCACCGATAGACGTAGTACAGTGCCACAAACTTATCTGTTCCGGTGAGAGCGAACTAAATTGATCCATATCTCATTAATTACTAATGAATTGTATATTGTAAAAGATTAGATGGGTTTATTAACACCGCAAGAAAGAATTAACAATACGAGCAAACTTAAAATTTTATAGAATTAAGAAATATTACACATTTATGTGAGCTGTCACCGGAACAGATAAGTTTGTGGCACTGTAAGTCTATGGATCGACGTGTGACCAAAGAGTATGTAAAACGCTAACGCTAATGTGACGGCTGTCATATATTTTTTTTTATTGCTCATTGAGACGATGGAAAAAGTCCTAAAGTCCGTAGAATCCCCATTTTGTGAAACTTGAAATGTTTTTATTTTTATAAAATTACTAACGAATACAAAAAATCTGAGATTTTTTATCATGATACAGAGGGTTATTCCTATCATCAGAAAAATTATGAGCGTTGTCGAATTTTTTCGGACACTGCCCATTACGGCTTAGCTATTTACTCGCTAGCTACGTCAGTGTGCCGTATAGTGCCACAAACTTATCTGTTCCGGTGAGAGCGAACTAAATTGGTCCATATAATCTATGTCAATATGAAATTCATTTAGTAAGTAATGAGGTATGGACCAATTTAGTTCGCTCTCACCGGAACAGATAAGTTTGTGGCACTATACCCTTGGATTAGACTGATTCCCAGATTAGATTTCACCTTCTCGTTTTTCTCTAAAGCTGCGTACAGACGGGCCCAACGAACCCCAACGATGGATATTTATCATACATAATACAGGGCAGATTGCAGCAGCGAAGGTCAACGAAACCCATTCGTTGGCATTCGTTTGGCCGGTCTGTACGCAGCTTTACGAGAAGATTTTTTTTTGTACGCGCACGTGCAAGGCAAATCTATTAATATTCTGAGGTGTAATAATTGATGTTCACAGATCAAATAAGATTCACTCTCACAGGTTAAACTGTCAATGTCACCCAAGTATCCATCAATGTCAATTTGACATTTGACATTTTGTCAATCAGAAATCCCGAAATCAAAACAATAAAAATAAAGTATTTCGTATATAAATATTATAGGAAAAGCGTAAATTAAGTATCTAAAATAACTATAAAATGTTTCGTACCTTGATCAACGCAGAAGCAAAGTTTTGTCAACGGATTTTGTTAAGAGGTTTGTATGTTTTGAGGTTATGCGTTAAATAAAAATTCTAATTTGGCTTATTATTTATACATTTAATTTCCAGGAGTGAATTCCTCTTCATCTACGGGTACATGGGATGTGTTAGCGGGATTATGTATTGAAAGACTGCCAGTTGTTACTCCTCCGCTTAATGATATGCAAAAGAAGTACAAAAAGCTACTTGACACCATTGAAATTGAAAGAAGTTTGAAGTCTGATCACGAAATAAGGCGTGAAAATGATAAGTAAGCACATTCTGAAAGTTATAGTAAATTCATTCAAGGTATTTGAAAAATAAGTAAAATATGAAACTTTTACTTTACTTTATCACAACCACCTCCAAATTCTCTAAGAGCTGTTGGTACTGAATAATAACTGTAAAAATACTTATCATCTCTTTCAGAAAACAAGCAGAGTTGATGAAGAGTGAGTCCAGTGATGTGGACACAGTCAGTAAGATCACGGCACAGGATTTTGAAGATGCTGCAAATGAAGAACTGGCCCAGTTCAAGTTTGCACCTATTGAAACAGGTAAGTCTTTCTTATCATGTCTGGGGGAAATACTTGAGATGGACTAGCATTTGCCATGGCGTAGGGTGCGATGGCATAGGGTGCCTCAGATGTATATAAAGTACTCTTGACACATTTCTGAAAGCAGCTCCTATTGTGCACCCCAACAGGAAGCTGTTAAGTGGGACCAAACTTATTACCCTTAGGGCCTGTTTCACAATGTCTGGTTAGTGGCTACCTGTAACGCACATGCTGTCACTGTCAAAAAAATAATAACAGAGAGTGATAGCGTGTATTTTATCTCACAGGTAGCCACTAACCATTGTGAAACAGGGCCTTAGTGTGCAAATGTATAAAACATGGGAAGTCTTCTCTTGTGTATTTCCTAAACTTTATCTACTAACAAGATGCTTCTTTCCACTCAACATTAACATAATTTACCAACCAATATACTACATACCACGTCTTTAAAAATTAATGTTATTCAGAAACATATTTTTGATATAGAAAACAATACTATTTTATAGAAGCAGACAAGAAAGGTGACAAGACATCAACGGAGAGATACCTGCAGAAACACCTGGTGCTGGTGAAACAAACAAAGCTCGGCTCCGATGTGAAGAGCATACTTCCCCAGGGGGCATGGAAGGAGGGAGAGACATTGAGACAAGTATGTTTATTTAATCACTAGCTGTTGCCAACAAGCTTTATTTTGCCATGATAACTTTTCTCATAGAAATTGTGGAATAAAAAGTATCCTATGTGTTATTTCATGATGCCAGCTTGCTACTACCAAATTATATTCAAATTGGTTTATTATTATTTAGCTATTTTCCAGTGAAAGAAAAAAACAAATTACAAATTGGGCTTTTTTTAATAAAAAATATTTTTGGATGAAGGTTCAAGGTACACTCACATTCTACTCACCTTTTAAGGTTAAAAAGCGAAGCCTGCAGGAAATACGAGTAAAAAATAAATGTACTTACCAAAATGCCTCCTCCTTCTCCCACTCCTCATATTCTATTACCCTTGCAGACGGCAGAACGCGTGCTGTCGGAGCAGTGCGGCGGCCTGCAGGTGCAGTTCTACGGGAACGCGCCGTGCGGCTTCTACAAGTACAAGTACCCCAAGGAGGTCGACGGGAAGGTCGGCGCTAAAGTGAGTAGTAACACTAAACTACCCTCTTTTTTGTAGAACTTACAATGAAGTAACACAAAAAATTCTTAAGGAAATGATCATTTTTGTGGAAAATTAAATTTTCTGGTACGGAATTATTGACACATAATTTTATTGCTTTTCCTCGGAATCGAATCGCTAAAATCTTCATGATCGAAAATAAACCTATAATTTTGGCATTACATTTTTCTTTCTTGGTGTTTAATAGATCGTAATTGGCGAAGTTTTATACCATATCCGTTAGGATATTTAAAATTTCCACATGATATCTGTTAATCACCTTTATTAAGATTATTGAATTTCTCTGCTATGCTATGATTATGGCGGTATACTAATTAAAATTGTGGTCATTCGTTGATAAACATTAATTAAACCAACGACAGGATGAATCAAAGTGTAATGTAATTTCTCGCAAACGGTGGGATGGCATGATACACTCAATTAAGTTCTGATAGTTGGTACTTATCATGAGGCTGTGACTATGTAAACCCCGCTTTCTCACGGTAAACCTATAAATGCCAATTAGACTAAAGCCCGATAACCACATACTGTTTAGTGCTAGTGTTTTAAGTACATTGCGGGGTATGTATGGTAGATTCATAAGTTATCCAAATATAATACAACAAGCCCAGCAATGTACGACCACATACCCCTCCCACTAAACAATGAGTGAATCGGTCATATACATGAAATTAAAATGATATACCACGTAAAATTTTACAATTATTTGTCTACAATAGTCATAATATTACTCTACCACCATTTCACATGACAGGATAAACATAAATAACATAGACATGTTTGGTTCCAGGTATTCTTCTACTACGCTAGCTATAAGGGCGGTGCAGCAACAAAGGACAAGACCGCAGTGACCTGGCTGAGCAGACAGGAGCTGTCAGAGACCCTGCCCGAGCGGTACCACAAGTCTGTGGCAGAGTTTCTGATAGATGAGGCGCATTATTGTAGTGTTTGTTAATTTGTTGTTAATTGTAAAAGTTAGATAATAAAGTAGTGTTACGATATTTAGGTTTTTTACTAGATCTTCCATAGGAATCCTGGATAAAAGGTACAATCGGCCATCCAAACAAAATTTTGGAGATTTTGGTACACCTGCAGTGGATTGATATTAGTTCAGATAGATGCAACTCCTCAAACTGAACTGTAGTCACATATACTACCTTAATTTAGTTACCGCGTAGACTATCGAAGCAGAATATCGTTTGGATAATTGGCCAAAACAAGCCAAAAGCGCTGATTGCTGATAAGGTAAGATTAAGTAAGTATACACATTTTTCGATCTCCCATACAAAATCCCACAGTAGGAATCAAACTATGTATGGGAAATCTCTTTTTTTCTAGGTCATGTTTCTTGGGGAAAGTTGTTCAGTTTGAGCAGTAGATCACGTGTTTTCAGTTTTCGGGAGCATGTCATTTACACCCTGTATACTTAGGTAGGTAGCCACAATATGTAATTTTAATACGGGCACCCAATAAGAGCATACAATTTTGTAAAACATGATCGACAATTATTTGTTCCCATCGAACCCGAAATCTTCGGCACCAGAGTACGGACGTACCAATATTAACCGCTTAACGTTTGGTGGTCGTACCTTAAACTATGTCGTATGAAAACAATCCAGAGAGAACTATTCAGGATGTCGTCTTATTTTATCATTACACTTTTGGCTGCTACTTCAGTAATGCTCAACTTTCACAATACCCAGTCGTTTATCAGTAAGGTGTTTTTCCGTGCGTACCTAAATAACAGCAAAAAATGCTTTGACCAAATTTTAATTTCTTAGATATCAATAAATTTTAATTTGAACACAAAAAACCGTTTATCGTCGTCAGCGGAAAATCGCGAGCACATGTTGCCGGAGGTACAACCACGAATGACGGAAGCTGAGGAGTACAAGTACGACCAGTGGAGGTACCTCTAGCCGCCGCGCAGACTCCGCCGCGCCTGCTGCCCTCGCAGCAACCTCGCGAGTTGCGCGCGCGCACCGCTAATGAAGTGATAAATGCACGCGGCCGCGCCGCCCGCGCGCGCCAGTCGCCCGCCGCTCGCCCGCCGCGCCGCATCGCTCGGCCGCCGCATGCTTCCCTCACGCAGGAATCTCACCCGACTGGTTCGCGCTCCGACCGTGTTAGTGCGCCGCTCTGGTGAACCCTTTCGCTTGTAAATGTGCCGATATTTACATATGCGAGCTCGAGATCGAGTCGGACTTTCGAGCAGCTTGGCCGCCGGCCGCCCTGGCCGCCCCTGGCTGGCCGCTGGCGCCCGCACCCAGCCCACCATCGACGTGCCATGAGCGACGTATGTCTTTATCCTACTTTACATACTCGCGACTAACCCGCCGCGCCTAGCGACCCACCTGCCACTAACTAACCCTGCCGCTTCCACATTATACATTCCGTGTTGTATAACATATGCGGAAAATAATTCAGAATAATCCCAATTAGGTACCTGTTTGGCTTTCACATCTCAATTTCATAAGCTCCGTCCCCTCGGAGAAAACTCTACAAAGCTATTCGGTTTACAATTCGTGCGATAGATGGCGCCACATGGCCTTTTAGGGAACCAATCAATTTGTTTCAGAAAATTTAGAATCATACACTTTTACCCATATTTGCTGTAATATGTGCCTGTAAACATAGGTATAAAGTATCCCTAGAATACCTAATCATGAGCACAGTACCACGTACCTACAGTAGATAGCTACGACAAATATCAAAGCGCATCTGAAGCAAAAATACATCAGGCTGAAACCAATACTAGAGATCCTATCTGATGATGATTTACACCCGGCATGAAAACATTCCCTACACCTTATTTATTTCACTTGCATTGTTGGGTCTCACTACTACTCTATTGGTGATCACTGGAGCATGAAGGTGGCAAGACCTTCATAGTTTCACGGTCTGATGGGCCACAGTGGACCGCCCCCTAAGTTGGACCACCAATCGCATACCTACATATCTCTACATTGTAAAATAAGGTACATAGACTGAGTTATTTCAAATCTGTTACGGGCTACGGGGTTGAATAGGTAAACAGTTTCCTATTCAATGATAGGAAATACCTACATAGCCTTAGGCTGATGTTATCATGTTAATCATATTATTAATGCCTATGCGACTGAGGTTTTGCAATCTGTACCTACTTCGCTACCGTTTAAAAAACAAATAAAACGTCCAATGCAAACATTGATCAAGTTGTCGACTGAGTTATTTATGTATGCCTTCCGAATGTTAGTTACCTAGGTCACCTACTTTCGCAAGTAAGGTTGCATTATCAACTGAACTAAACAATAATAGGTAATAGGTACACTATCTAGCCTATCGAATGTCTCTGTATTACCAACAAATCTATTAATTTAACGGGTGTTTAGACTGTTTAGAACCGATTTTGAATAGGCATTAGGTAAATCAATTTGACAGCGTTTGATCAGCGTTCAGCACGTGTCTAAATTTTTAAGGTAACCCCTCTTTATGTTAATTGTGATTACCACAACTTCCTCAGATAACTTAAATTCTCAACGACCAACAAGTATAAAACTGAGCGTCTTCCGAGCCTATGTCAAAGCAGGTTGATTAGGACAACTATTAGCATTGTACGTACACTTGTCTATGTGTGCGTGACGCCCATGTGTGCAGACCGGTCTCTAGCCACCGTTGGACATGACTACATTTAAATAAATGATAAAGTCTCATACCTGGTTTCACAATTTGAAATTATTAAGGCCGTTGATATGGAATTCAGTTTCCCCGTTACGTCATTAAACGTTTATATGTGACGCAGTAGCGTGGTTAGGCTTTCGAGGAAAAGCACAACAGCTTTTGTATTAAATAACTTACAGAATTTCAATGGTCAGTACTTATAATCAAAGGGTCCGTATTAGAGCTTCATTTATCTTATTCATAAATTATTGTCGATTATTGTGAGTTGATAACAAACTTTGAGCTGACTGTTGGATATCTTGTCGGAACCTTGATTAGGAAATTCTCTATTAAACCAAATTGGAGCATTTAATTCAGTCCACATGGTCGAACGATACACAGGCTGATGATGATGATGATGAACCCAACACTAAAGCCATACAAATTTTACTCTCTCTACCTCTCAAATAGAGCTTTTCTGAGAAGGAAATTTACGTTCAGTCTATTCTCTGTATCTCCTTACTGAATAGTTTGAACCAAGCGTGACATACCGACTTTATACCCACTTTCTCAATTGATTAAAATAGGTAGGTATACCTTAAGTTCTGTCCAATGATAATGCATAATTACATACCTACTAAAATTCTACTGGACGTTCTTAGTCATAAAACCGGCAGTAAGAATACCAGAATACATTACAAAAATAGTCACACCAACATCTGTAATAGTGGTATAAGTACCTAATAAGTTACGGTAAAGATCATTTTTTCCCACTTAAGTAAGTACCTACTAAATTTTACAGTTGAACTCATACGTACCAATGTTATGTTTTTCAGACCCATTGGAATATCGCTAGAATATAAATCGCACATCTACAGTAGGCAACAGTTAATACAGGCCATGGACGCAAATAACCAGTAAAAATAAGCTATGAAGGTGAGATACCTACGTTGAGGGCGATCGGTCCCAAATACGCGTCTCAAGACAATTTCACTTCGTTACGTGCGTCAGAGACATCATAATGACATCACGTGACACTTTTCAACACGGTTCTTCAAGGTAGAGCTGATATCAAGAACATACACAATACAGTCATTATCGATAAAGTTATTCTTATCTACCTATAACGTGCTAAACTTATTTAATTTTCTTTTTTCTATCTCTTATCTGTAAAAGTATTTCCGTAGCTTTTCTTTCTTATACTTGCCTACCAACCTAATATTAGGATATTCTTATATGTAATACTAGCTGTTCCTGCGAGCGTCGCTTCGCCTTAAAAAGTTTTCCCGTGGGAATTCCGGAATAAAAAGTAGCCTATGTTCTTTCCCAGTGTCTAGACCATCTGTATACCAAATTGCATTCTAATCTAGACAGACAGACAGACAGACACAGTTACTTTCGCATTTATAATATTAGTTAGGATTAGGATGTAGGTACCTACCTATAGGCTTATATTTTTATAATACATTTTCAGTTACAGTTTACATGAAAATGTTCATAGAGAATTTAACGCTTAGGGTGGTCGACGAACTAATTCGTTCTAATATTCTAGATTCTCATTCTCATAGGAGGTAACTAGCCAAGTAAACGTAGAAGCTCCGGTCTTCTAGCCCTACTATGCCCAGCAGGAGACTGTAGATACATACATATTATGTAGTGTATATAGCCGTGACACATTTCTTCGATTACATCTTCCGTGAAGAGTGCAGCAATCCGCAATCCCTCGCATATCCAACGATTGAGTCACATAAACGGCACATTATCCAACTGTTACCAACAATTACGATTTAGCAGGTAGCTGTAAGAGATGAAACCGTTAATTGTTCTAAACGACTCACCTAATTGCTCGTACGGTGCAAGCGAGTCAAGTGACGGTACAGTCAGACAAACGTACACTTTCTTCGATGTTATGGCCTAGATGGTAAGAGCTATAGTTGCGAGAACGTTGGGTGTATCAGTGTCCTAAAGTACGCAGACTAAATATTTTTCTTAGAAGTGTTAATTGGTGTAATTGGTACGTGAGATGTGAGGACGATGATACTTCAATATTGTTCGAGGCACGGAGTCTGAGCTTCTCTAGAAATTGACGGTACTTTTGTTATCAATATCTTCCGGCAGAAAGATCATTGGTGAAATGCAATTGATTACCTGAAATAAAAGAAAGAATGATCTAAAGAGCAAATCGAATATAAAACGAAACTAACTGCCCAAATAACTATTATTTTCATAACTATGTGGGTAGTACATAGAACACCGCGGACTCGGAGTCTCGGATGTCCTACTAGGTACACTTTAAACTATAATTCAAATGCAAATGTTGAATGTATCGAGATAGAGTCGTGGCTAGCGTAGCATCGCTCTTAAACTTCTTATTTCATCAAGCAAACTTACCATCCAGAGATCAGCCTGTAGCTGGATCTCCGATCTTCATAATATGATGCATATATAATGCGTTTTGCTGGAATCGGTCCAGGGCCACCACTCGACACGACACAGTTATCATTTCATAGTACTCAGTGCAGCAAGCTTCCGGAAATGCAACTGGAAACTGATTCTTTCATTTGGTGTCCCGCTCAGTCATACTATTACCAGTATTATTAAATTTATTGTCTTAATGCAAGCGTCATGCCATGCCATGAGAAACGTAAGGAGTACCTACCTATAGAGAACAGCTTTAATGTCTAAATTTTTTATTAAACCTCTGGACTAATAGGGTAGGTATTATTTTCAGGGCCATAATTCTGACTTACATTGACTGCAAACAATATAAATAAAGTATGTTGATAAATAGTTAATTCATACAAAGTTTGTAATGTAGGTACCTCAGGCACCACTGGAAAAACCAACCTGAAAGTATGATGGAAGAAAATACTCGCATGCTGCTAACTGGCAAAAAATTAAGTGAATCAAGATCAGTATCTCGGAATGTACGGGGAGGAAAGAATCAGGCTGAGTGGAGGATAATCTCTTGACGATCTGAGTTCACTTCATAACTTGTACACTTGGGTGGCTCTAGCTTGACAAAAAACGAACGAACGACTGCTGCTATGCAGTTTGTTAATATAAGACTGCGGGGTAGAGTCCTGGTTCACGCTGCAGTAGCGAAATTTCGTTTTTCGTAAGGTAGAGTGACCCCTGGTGTTGGTTTAGCTAATTGAGGTCCGCCGTGCGTGCGACGGCTCGTTAGGTGAAGCCCTATTGTGGACCGGTGATGGTCAATTGGTCACCTTTCTTTTTACCCGACACGAAGTATAAAACGGTCATTAGGATTATTTTGTAAATAAGTACTTAGAAGAAGAAGGATTATGATGATTATGGAACTTAGGGAAGTTCATTCTTACGAAATCATATCCTGTATAAATGTTGTAAAAGTGTTATAGTAACCCGAAAGAGGCTAAAGGTGTAATTCTGAACAATTTTTGCATCCATCCTTGTAACCTAAGGAGTAAGGACACGTCGCGCAGGAACGTACAGCAATACTCTGCTGCTTTCATAAGGCGTAGGTAGATACGTGCGTATGTATCGCTTTTAAACTTGCGTATACGCGCTTCATACGTGCGTTTATACTACACTCACGGGCAATGAAAAGGTTCCACTGCGAAAAACACCAAATTACTTCTAAATGGAAAAGGGTAGATTAATGACGACTTCTGAAACATTGAAGTACTTACATTTAACAGAGCATCAGGATATTTCCAAATTAAATAGGTAATATTTTGTTCAACTTTTAAATTAAATGTTTGAAAAAATTGAGGTCGTTTGGTGTCCGCATTTTGTGAGTGGAACTTTTTCATTGCCCGTGAGTGTGTTAACCCAAACGCGCGTACATACGCTTGTCTTCTGCGTGTGTCGTCTGCCTCTAAACGACTACAATAATAACTCACAGTAGTAGATAACATAAACCAGCGTAACTGTCAGAATTGGATGTGCTGTTGATGTTGATTGGTGAGTCAGGTCAGACCTCGGGCCGGAAGGTAGGCCCACCAGGGTTGAGACTGCTTGGGGCCACTACAGTTGTAGTCTGCCCACACGAGGTTAACTTGGAGACTTGGAGAGTGTAGTAGGTATAGTGGAGTAGACATGTTAGTAGAAATGTGGCAGTTTTTTTGTATGAGTGTGTAGTTTGTTACTAATGCGAAATAAATTCTGAAGGTTATTAGGTACTTATCGAAGGTAATGGATATATTTACAGACATTGAAATTTTATCGGTTTACATGTATATTTTTAAAAAGGCACGTTTTTCATACACCATAGAAAAATGTAAATACAAAACCCACTATAGCCGACTTCACATTAATTCATTGTAAAGTGTTGGTTTTGTAAAAGAATGTTGAATCTGCACGTGATAAACCTAATAAATGTTATGATTGAATAAGTCAGTTCTCAGGAATATTGGCGCCGCGGCGCCAGACAAAATGTTTAAAAAGTAGGTCGAGATTAAACAAAATTACGACAAAATGAATTTTTGCGCATCGTGCATTAAACGTGATGTATGAAGACGATATTTTTTTGCTACCAAGATTTGATTACATTTTTTCAGCTAACATTGCATTGTTTGTCACATGCATTAATATCTACCAGACATTAATAAGAATAAAGTTTACAGAATTTAATAAGATCAATTTATACTTAAATAGTCAAATACCTAAGTCTTTTTCAGAGTCTGATTGAAGTTGCCTACTTCAGTATTTAGAAAACTTTGACTCTACAAATTAACCTTAAATAATGAAAAAGGAGTATATTACTCATTATAATCTCGCTGCCACTGTGATCATATCTCTGTCACTACATAGCTCCTACGATTTTCCTATTGTTTCATTATTTACGGGAGTAACACTGGTCTGATGAGCGTTAGTTATACCAACGCACAAACTTACATAATGTATGTTGTATGTTCAATAACAAGAATCATAAATGTTTGGCACGTGGGAGTTAGAATTTGAGACAGCTTGGAGCCACGTTGAACTCACCAACTCCATTTTTGGAATAAGTAATCTGTCTTGGCATCTAAACTCAATGACATACAGGTGTCAGGTTACCAATGAACGGGAGAACATAGGTAGTTAACATATTGAATCGGTGACAATAGAAATATGCTATAGAGTAGGGCCAGTCAGATTTACGTCTGTTACTGACTTCCCTGACCTGGATAAGTTTGATAATAACTGAGCTGAGAGTGCACAGGATCGAAGGGTGTGGAAGGAAAAAGGGGAGGCCTTTGCCCAGCAGTGGGAAACCTAAATACTTACCTAAGTTATTGCTCCTTGCGTGCAACACCGCAGTGAATAAAATTGTATGGGTTTTCAGCAACCTACATAGCTATCTAATAGATACCTATTATATTCTACTTATTCTATTCTCAGTGGGGGTGTAGCTACCTGTAAACCTAGCTCTCTCGAATGAAACCTTTGTGCATATCCCCAAGGTCTAAACTGCCTTCATAGGTTTGGACCATTTCCCACCACGCTGGTCCACTGCGGGTTGGTGGGTTCACATAATTATCTATACGTGATAAATCTAGATAATATGCAAGTTTCCTCACGATGTTTTTCTTCACCGTTAGAGCGATGGTATACATGGTACTTAAATTCAACGGAGATAAATTCCTTTACCTAAAAAGTATGATATGGAAAACTAGAACACATAAAAGGTTAAAGTGATTGAATCAATGGAATAATTAGACCGCAGCTATATTATGCCCATATACTTACGTATTTAATTTACGTTAGTGGAAAATTTAATGTGGTAGGTATTACCTAATGTAATTTGATATTGAAGATGAGTCAATGATTTCCAGGATTTATAAGATGATTTATCTCCTCGGGCTGACCTGGAAAATTGTTGTATGCAACTTAGAAATGTAAATTCTTTTATGAAATAAAAATAATTCCTTCATTAAACATTATATAGTATGGTTTTAACTTATTTTGGTAATTGGTAATCTACTGTGATAGTAAGTACGACACCCTGAGTATTTTAATTAAGTAGGTACATACATGTAGGATAGGTAATAATTAATATGTCTACTAACTTACCTTGATCCTAATTATAAAGTACTTATGACAATTAATTATAATTAAACATCAAGAAGGCAGTTCCACATGATAAATAATCATCATTATTTACTAACATTTTCAAAATTATGATTATTCTATAATAATGTATCTGTTTCTTCTTCTTTCACCCCTAAATATCTATTTGGAATGAAGCAATTCAGTTGAACTTCGGCTTTGTGAAATATAACAGTTCGTATAGAGATAAATATTTATAGAAGTAAATATAATAATATGTAGGTATGCATACATGGCAGATTCACTTAACTATTTTAAAGCCTTAAGTTAAGTACTTATGCTACTGTTATAATAATTCTGAGCTTTCGAGCTTGCTCAACGAACAAATATAATATAAAGATTTGAGATATCGAGCTGTGAATCGAGGTTTGTGGCTGCTACCGAAGCGGGCCGTTACGCGCAAATAGCTCTTTGGGTGATCTCGTTTTTAGGGATCCCCCGCTAAACTTGCTGCTGGTCCTCTGGACAGGGCCTGGCTGACTGCTAGTATCTAGTGCCTATACCTATCTGTAGATACTTAGTTTCTAATATGATGTAAAAAAATATCTGGTTTTGTTAAAATGGCTCAGGAGTTTCTTCTCCTTAGACAGAAAGAGCCCCCCTTATCCGAACGGAGAGTAGTTTGTAAAAATTGACGTTCATCAGAAATTGTTATAGTTTTACGATGAATAAAAATATTTGACTTTGACTTTGATTTTGGTAAAACTGTGACAATATTAAAAATCATAAAAAATGCAACGTAAACCATGGTGCAGACCTGAAATTAAAATAGCAGACCTTGACTTGCAAGTGCGTAAACCTCGTCCAGTGGCCAGTTGTTTGATTTGTGCCGCTCTGCCATCTGTACAAGACCATTAACTGCTTCCCAAGTCTAAAAGATAACTTCAGGGCCAAGTGGTCCCTTGTTTGATATATCACTGTAAAACTGTATAATACCTGAACGACTTGTTTCCTCTACCATAAAAGATCAGTAGAATATTTTTCTGTACTGAATACTAGTTTGAAAAGAAAAGACGAACTTAGAATTAAGTATTGTGTGGCGTGCTTTTGAGACACCCTGTAATTTCATAAACTGTTAATTCTGGCCGAACGTTCCGTACGGAACCCGGGAAGAAAGGTCAAGTCACGCTTGTCAGTTTGTTTTTTTCTTTTTTGTCACGTGCCACTCTCGAGGTTGCTGGTCCGTTATTCGCCAGTATTTCTGATCGGGCGAAAGTTAGAAGTTGCAGGTTGTATGATGCTGGCGTGTTGTGATGACCCGGCCACTGCTCCGAGGTGATTCACGCGAATCATCACTCGCTATCAATGATAGTCTAATAAAAGATATACGGTATAGCCGTACCAAAGTTGGTAATATGTGCAATAGAAGCCTGCTGAATATAGTAAGCTGACTATCATGATATACCTACTGACCTTCTCTAACCATGTCAGTTAGAAAAGGGGAACCCTTTTTGAGTTGTTTTAACTGGTGTATGGTGGGAGCCTCTGATGTGTGATAATGATAATGTGTGATAATGTATGTGTAACCTAACCTGACTGGCAAATCCTTTTACTATATTTCACAACTCTAGCCCGTTATTAGTTTGTACGTCACCGATACCCAAAGAAGAAGCAGATTAAATAAATACATACATAATTTCATAAAAATATAAAAAGTCTATAAATAGGCAAGTTACTTTTAACGGCCAATAAAATATTGATTTATACCAATATTCTCTCTCTAGTATAGGCTTATAATAATAAAGTTATTCTTACTTTTTTTCAATAAAACACAAACTGAAAAATAACAGGTGTTGGCACAGGTCTGTTGTTAATTATTCGTTTCAGGAAAATTTAAATATCAGTAAACTTTAAATATCATCATCAGTTTCATGACATTATTTATCTGTATTCGCAGACAGATGAGACAAAATGATAAACTCTGCACGTTTTCTATACTTTTTATTTTACAACTTCCTGCATATAGGATTCAGGCTCAATGAGACTGGTCATAGTGCCAAGAAGTCTGACGTAGGTTTGCTTTATTTATGCACTAAAGTGATATAAACAAACACGCATCTGTATATCAAATTATCAAGCATCTGATACAATCCATGATATCTTATATCAACATCTAATTTGGCTACCGGTGTCATATTATAGCATTTGCTATTTGCATGCTTTGCAGTTTGAACTACATACTTTGTAGATGGTTTCTTAGGAAGTCTTGAAATTTTATCGCTTTTGTTGGAATGCTATGCTATGTGCCTATAATGATGAGATGAGAGCCTTTTGGTTTAGTGGTAGAAGCTTCGCTTCAAACCAGATATTATACTTAGAAAGAATGGATAGGTTAGATAGATAGGTGGTTTGTTGGCAAGGTACAAAAGATTATTCGCTGCCAACTTCTGAACTATAATATAAAGAAGTTTGCAACGAATTTTACTTTTTATCACGCAAAATATGTAATAAAATTTATTCGAATACGATTCTAGTACTATGCTTATATAGCTAGTTACTGTGGACGACACAAAAGTGTTTTTTAACACACTTATAATTTATTAAAACATGAACTAAGTAGTATTTTTACAATTCGGACCAGTATTTTGATGCCTCGGCACATTTAGATACCCATATTGGACTCTTTTAAACAAGTTTTACAAAAATAGCCGGCAAAAAAGCAGTTGTATCTATTAAAGGAGACGCGTATAGTGGTGTAAGGTCATTTAAGAGCAACCGAGAGTAATGAACGGCCACAAGTGACTACAGTCTCAATGTGCTCATCCTGTATATAATTGGTAGCGAGCTACAGACAGTCAGACGCGCGCATACTTACACTATATGGACACATTAGTGTAGCTAGGTACAGTACAGTCTTCTTAGCGTGTCGATGACTATTAAGGTTTGTCGTCTGCTGAATGGATTTAGCGAGTCAGATTTATAGGTAAGCTTGTAACGAATAAGCTTTAAATCTCGAGAATCTACTTCAAAATATTTATATCTCACTAATCAACGAACCGTCCGTCAATCATTTCACCCCACTTAGGTACACCACAACAACTATTTTTTTTTAAATAGCCTGATTTGTGCCTGTTTAGGTAGCATTCGTTTTCTCCGCCACACCCAGATAAAAATTTCAGGAATATTAAAAAATAAAGACACGGATAACGGATAATGGACGCACATTTACGAAATGGGAGCACGTGCGTATCTCCAATCAAAATAACACCAGCATTCGACAGCTGAGCGCCACTCACCGCCCAGACACGCACTGCGTAATTCTATCATACACAATACTTACAGCATCATATGAAAACATGCTGAAATCAACCTTTTCACGTTACAATAACGACCCTAAACCTCCTGATAGGTGCACCATTGTTGAATCAACAGGTGCGTAATAGATAAAGATAGCGTTAGATGGAAATAAAAATATTAAGATTATGCATAATGTTATCTATAGGACGTGAGGTTATCAATAGTGTAAGTACGGAGAGAAGGAAGTGTGCAGTTAAGTGGGTTATGATTATGACGAGGTTAGGTAATAAGTTCTTTGTTGGGGGATAGTGGTGGCACAATGTACTGTGTACACAGCTTGTTAAGTAATGACCGGTAGAGCTTTTGTTTGGTTTCAATAGTAGCTGTGAGTTGTGACGGTTAGTCGTAGACTGTGACGCATTTAGTAACGGTTTTTTAAAGTGGAAAGATGATGCATACGTGTAAATGACTATTTAGTTAGATACTTGTAAATATACAAAAGGGGAATCCAAGTTCACATACTATTTGTATTTGTACAAACTCATCGTTAAGGTGAATTGAAATATAGGTGTCATAAAATGTATTTATTGTAACACAGTATAATGACTCTAATCACCGATTATACAAACTGCTTTCAGAATACTGTCTAGAAACAAGTCGGCAAAAATATTCGGTATTCATTGTAGATAAATGGACTTTTATGTGATATCAATTTTAGGTGATAAATGTGTGTTCATGGTATCTAGGCAGGTATTACATTTGATGCTTAAGATATTAAGATATAGGTTAATGGTGCGGTGGGTTATGGGTGTTTAATGTACCTATATACAACATTATTATGTAATATGAGTAGGATAGATACTGCATTAGGTACATGTTTAACGTGGGAACTGATTGCAATTTCGGAAGCTCTTTCTAAAGATCTCTATTCCAGTAACACTAATGAGTGTTAGCGCTTTTGTATTCAGGGATAAATGCACCGTTTTGTTACTTCTTCATTGCCAACCGGCTAAGACTTGTTTCACTATGTTGCAATATTTTTTTAAACTTACAGTCTTTTATTGTATGGGAATAAAATTGGTACAATAAATGTCTATGGAAAAAGGTATTGCTGCTTTCTGTAGAGATGCATTTCTATCAATTAATGTATTCCTTTCATATACGAGTATTTCGGTAGAATATGGTTATAGTGTCATGTAATAATGTGAGTCATGTTCACAATCAACTCAACATCAGTTGTAACCAAATGTGTTGAATTGACAACATTTCAATATTTTATACAGTTGAAATTCGAAAACCATTTAGAGATATGGCTCTAATATTCACAAAAAAAAATGTTTCAGATTTTTGTATTGATTTATTTCAGAGAAAAACATAAAATTCTAAATTCGCGTTCGTGACGTCACGATGTGGCATAATAATTAAACGCGCTTTTACTTCTACAAACATGAACAAAAAAAAACATATTATGTCACTTTGACAATGACAATGACAAACATCACTCAAATGTCTGTCACTTTTATATGTCCACGTCAATGACGAAAGCTTGTGATTGGTCCTTGCCACAAAATGAAGTTGAAGTTAAAGTTGATTGGTCCTTGTTCATGTCAAGTTAATGTCATCAAACTTTTTTTTTTAGGTTAGGCAGGCAACGAAAATATTTTTATTTAGAGCCTCAACGTGACTTCACTCAGGTTGTAAATATTTTGAACTTTGAAATTAAAAAAATATATGAAAACATAGAAATAAGAAAATACGGGTCATCTAAATTTGTGATATCTCCTCGAAAATAAAATAAAATCAGTGAGCATTTTATTTGAAATGTTGTCAATTCTGAACTAAACGCCATGCATGCATCTAAATACCAATAAACATTCCAATGTCTATAGTAATAAATAAGTAGAAAACGATGTCTCATCGATAGGATCTTTCCATAGTGTTAATTAATCGCTTTTTACTCCTAGTAAAATTTCAGTTACTTATTAGCAGATAAATGTTTTGCAAATAACACCTAATACGGTCCGTTCTATAATATACTGTTTGATATCATACTTAAGGTTATGCTAGAGACGCTATCTTTCAGATATAATAAATACTTACATAATTTACAAACTCGCAATAGCTACCAATTAAAAAAACCGGACTGCAGTTTAATAGAGCAAAGACTGAAATTTAGACCTGAAGTTAGACCTTTAGACCTTTTTTTATAATAATAATAATAATAATAATAATAAATCTTTATTGCGCAAAAGAAATGTTACATATTTACTATACCAAGTATAATACCTTAAACAAGGTATTATACTTAAACTATATCTATGCACACGTCTGAATTGGACATTAATCACAAGGAGCAGGGGTCCCCAAACTAGGCTAAGCCCGTATCTTGGGGTACCAAAAATGACTTGACTAAAGTGAATTTATATTAATAAAACATAATCAGTGTATGTCACACAAGAGTGAAATAAAATTTCAAAACAAAAACAAATCATAAAATTATCTTAAACAGTCTTCTTGTTATGGTAACTAGGTATAGAAATAAAATTTTAAAATCTTTAAATCAATCAAGGATATCCTCAGTACAATAATAATTTAGTTTGAATTTTGCATTATCCTATCCTATTATGGCAGACCTATTTAGACTTTAGATCTGAAATAATAGGATAGAATTGATAGGATAGATAGGATAATAGGACAGATATCTTGCTCTATAAAAATGTCGGCGCTGTGATAAAAAAGTACCTATTTGTTCAATTTAAAACTATAGTCACGTTTTACAGCGAAGAAAAAGGTGTCGTAAAATGAAATATACCTATCTACTATACCTACAACTCAATAAGCCATAAAACTTAAATAACAAGATCAAGCCATGCCGATCTTCGATACCAACTGTTTCATCTAAAGTTAATTTAAATCAATAAGAATAGCGGTGGTAATTTGATATTTTAAGTTTCTGGAATCGATTGATTAAATCATAATTTAAATTATGTACTTTATTAACATACTAAAATGACGTCACTTATGTCTTCCAAAAACTTGATATTTATTATAATATTTATAATTTATACATAGATTTACCTACTACACTTTACTACGATATGAGTCGATGAGCAGACCCATCGGACCCTGATAGTTACGCGCTACATTCTTAGTTAAATCGAAAAAGTTTTAAAAGAAAAACTCAACTATACAAACAGTCCCACGAACTCTAGGTAATATCATAACTTCATATAAGCAACATTGTTAAAAAACAATTAATTACTAAGTACAGATAATGGTTATCGTGAAAAATTTACATCAAACAGGCCTCATTAGTATGTAGGTGACAATAGGGGAAATAAGATAACAGGGCAGGTAATCCTGAAAAGCCTGCCTGTAATCCACGTACCGATATCAAAAGATTACATGAGCATGAACTTGGCCATACTTCAGATTTTCAGAAGCTTTTCTTTCTTGAATGTCATAAGTGATCGGTGTAATGCCTGCTATGAGTCACAGATAGAGACAGCGGATGTTTGGTGGTGAGGGTGTCTGTAGTCCTGAACCCTGGATGCTGGTGGGCGCGGGGGGCGCGGGGCGGGGGCGGCGGGCGGGGCGGGGCGGGGCCACGCCCGCGCGGTGCCGGCGCGTCTGGCGACGCCATTCTGTCTCCCGCAGCCGTCGCGAGCGCACGACATGCGCGCCCCCCCCGCGCCGCTCGGCCTCTCCCGCTCTCGCGCGCCCCGGGATGATCCCTCCGAGCTCGACTGTCATGTGCCGTGATACCTCGCGAACCCTCCGCCTGTTCCCCAAGCGTTGATTCCTAGTGCCCGCTGTGTCGGATTGCTCCAGACTGCGCTCGATGCGCTAACATTTCGGGTGAGTGTGGCGCCGCAGCCCGCTTAGATGCGGCCGCTACGTGCGGCTGGTTTGACCGCATTATTTTCGAAATACGTACGCAATGACTCGACCGGCCGTGTCGCAGCTATCAAAATATTATTTTTATGATTGTTAATTTACGAACGACTCGTTTGGATGACCCGACTCTCTTCGAGTTTTTCCACTTGAGAGACGACGACACTTGCCAAGTTTTCATTAATTTAACGGTAACTTTACTTGTTATTTAAATGTTTCGTATAAATCGATTTGCTTTAAGCTGATATTGGTTAAATCGTGAAGCCCCTGACCCATAAACCCAGTGTTTACATCAGCTTTCTTGCGCGCCGCCGCCGCCGCCGCCGCCGGGCCGGTGGAGGCGCGAGGCACTTGAAAAGCGCAACGCGTTGAATTCTTTTACTCACAGAAACTGATTTTTCGAAAGTTCTTCTCGATGTTATTGAATTTTATAAATATATTTTTGCTTTTGTAGTTTTATGGTTTTTGATAATTTCAAATTAATTATTTAATTATTAATATATCAAAAATGTGTGCATGTCGAAATCATTATTTGTTAAAAATAGTTTCCGCAAACAGGGATATATAAGATAACGTAGAGTAACTGTGTTGTGTGTGTGTGTGTAGTGAATGAACTGTGTCAGAGTAAACAACTAAACATACGCAATTGTAAATTTACCGTGTGTGATATTCAATTTACTGTTGCCAGTAATGAAAACATTATTATAGATGTAAATTATTTCTAGAATTGACCAGATAAAGCTAATGTTGATCGTTGACCGTTACGTAAACATTCACCGTAATATTATACTCATTACCACTGAAGCCTTGGGCCTGGTATTTTAATATTATTTGTACTTAATCATTTGTTACTTATCAATACTTAAGATTTTTAAAAATATACTTACATAAATGATTAATTTTATGGTTATATACAAATTATATTTTACAATTGCAGTTACACAATTATAGGTATACTAACTTAACAGAATCACAAAGTAAAATCAATCAAATAAACCTTCCCAGATCATTCCCTAAGCGTCCCCTACGTAATTGGTGGAAACATTTATATGTAAATGGTAGATATACATATGTATTTTGGATAGTCAAGGTAGACAAACTAAGATATAATTTGCTCCACATACATACATGTATAGCATATTACTGTGCTGTAATTATGTAGGTACCTTATATCAACGGCCTTTCAAATTAGGAAGTGCTTACATTGTAACCTTGCAGTTGTGAGAAATCAAGCAGATAAGCTGCTCCGGTCCGCACAGAGTCGCCATTCACAAGTCCTCAGTAGAGATAACTCGTACCAGGGACATGGCAACTTGTCACACATCGCCTAACAAGAAATGCACTTCCCAGAATAACCTTTTTAGGGTTCCGTAGCCAAAATGGCAAAAACGGAACCCTTATAGTTTCGTCATGTCCGTCTGTCCGTCTGTCCGTCTGTCACAGCCGATTTACTCGGAAACTATAAGTACTACAGTGATGAAATTTGATGGGAATATGTGTTGTATAAACCGCTACAAAAATATGACACTAAATAGTATAAAAAAGAATTGGGGGTGGGGCCCCCCATACATGTAACTGAGGGATGAAATTTTTTTTTTCGATGTACATACCCGTGTGGGGTATCAATGGAAAGGTCTTTTAAAATGATATAAAGTTTTCTAAAAAACATTTTTCTTAAAGTGAACGGTTTTTGAGATATCAGCTCTCAAAGTCGTAAAAAGTATGTCCCCCCCCCCCTCTATTTTTATAACTACGGGGTATAAAATTCTAAAAAAAATAGAGGTGATGCATGCTAATTAACTCTTTCAACGATTTTTGGTTTGATCAAAGTATCTCTTATAGTTTTTGAGATAGGTTGATTTAACTGTAATTTACATAATAAGTTTATTATATTTGCTGCTACGGAACCCTTTGTGCGCGAGCCCGACTCGCACTTGGCCGGTTTTACATTTAAAACTAATCACCAGAGTAATTCCACCGACATTAGTGTGAAATGAAAACTTGCTTTTAATTACTTGTTGTTTTAATTAGGCTTCTTTCGGCCCCGACTCCAAAAAAGATAAAACATAGTTTATTAATAGTTTTATCCATTAAAAAATTATGATGATGTATTTTAGCTATTGTTACATCATAATATCATCACGTTTCGGTTGAAGCTCTACTGACTTAAAATTAGATTGCAGAGATTGTGATCAATATTGTAATGAGTGGTGTCGTTGTTGCAGGTGGGTCCCGGAGAACTATGCTGGGGTGGTGCTGGTGGGGCGTGGTGGTGGTGCTGGCGGCGACGGGCGCGGCGCGGGACCTGGCCGGCGCCGAGCGGCAGCTGCTCGCGCTGCTGGGCCTACCGCGCCGCCCGCCGCCGCGCGCCGCGCCGCCGCCGCCCGTGCCCGCCGCCATGCGCCTGCTGTACGAGAGCAGCAGCGCGCTGCCCGCCGCCGCCGCCAACACCGCGCGCTCCTTCCACCACGCCGCCTCGCCGCTCGACGACCGTTTCCCCAACGAGCACCGCTTCCGCCTCTACTTCAACCTGAGCGGCGTGCCCGAGGACGAGCGCGCGCGCGGCGCCGACCTCACGCTGCAGCGGGCGGCGGGCGGCGCGGGCGAGCAGCGCCTGCTGCTGTACGACGTGGTGCGGCCGGGCCGGCGCGGGCGGGCGGCGCCGCTGCTGCGCCTGCTGGACTCCAAGCAGCTGCGCGCGGGCGACGGCGCCGTGACGCTGGACGCGCTGGGCGCGGCGCGGCGCTGGCTCGGCGAGCCGCGGCACAACCACGGGCTGCTGGTGCGGGTACTCGAGGGCAGCTCGCAGGAGGACGCGCGCGCGCCGCACGTGCGGGTGCGGCGGCGCGCGGGCGAGGCGGCGCCGGCGTGGCGCGCCGCGCAGCCGCTGCTGCTGCTGTACACGGAGGACGAGCGCGCGCGCGCGGCGCGGGAGGCGGGCGGCCCGGCGCTGGCCCGCGCCCGCCGCGCCGCGCGCCGCCCGCACCGCGCGCACCGCCGCAAGGAGGCGCGCGACGTGTGCCAGCGCCGCCCGCTGTTCGTGGACTTCGCCGACGTGGGCTGGAAGGACTGGATCGTGGCTCCGCCCGGCTACGACGCCTACTACTGCCAGGGGGACTGCCCGTTCCCCATCGGCGACCACCTGAACGGCACGAACCACGCCATCGTGCAGACGCTCGTGAACTCGGTGAACCCGGCCACGGTGCCCAAGGCGTGCTGCGTGCCCACGGAGCTCAGCTCCATCTCCATGCTGTACATGGACGAGATGAACAATGTGGTGCTCAAGAACTATCAGGACATGATGGTGGTGGGCTGCGGCTGCCGATGACGGCCGCAGCGCCGCTAGTGTTGGCTAGTGTTAGCTAGTGCCGGCTAGTGCCGGATAGTGCCAGCTAGTGCCGACTAGTGCCTTCTAGTGATACCTCGTGGACCCAGTGTAAATATAATGATAGTGGCCTCGAATATTGTAAATATCTATCTGTGTATATATTTCTGTAATTACTATTTTATTGAAATGAGAATGTAATAAAACTTTGAAAAGTGATCTCACCATTTTATTTCCTTTCTCACAGAGACACATACCTAACTTGCATGAGATACCTAGATGTATACATAAAGCGAGTTATGCACTATTCCAAAGTCTAGTCTAGTGCCTATGTCATTGTGATTGAGAACAACAACTCATGTACACTAGATCTATTTATTATTCTGATCACAGAAATAAATAACAAGATAATGTACTGCCGTGCCGCTAAGTGTAAAAGGTTTATAATATAATATGTAAATCCAATGCAAATATGTAACCGATTGAGAAATTAATATAGTTGTCTATTGCAGTACATGGCTCAGGGTGCATTAGTGTTACAAGAGTAATGAGCTGCTAGAATATGGTACCTATCTAGTTCAAACGAGTAATGCTATATAGGTATAATATAAAATATATGTTGGGATATTGCTTATAGTGTACAGGTAATATGCCAGACGGAAGGTTCTTTCAGAGCAGTGTACTCTTTGAAGTAGGTACCTACAATTGAATTAAAACATGAAATTTCAGTAGCCTAGCGCATTGTTGAGTTCTCAAATTCGCTATTTTCAGGGCTTCAGGCACTTTCCATCACCATTCCATTATCACAATTTATATTCGATAACTGTTTGAGATCGGCCTCTCTGATATCTTCTTAATGTTAACAAAATATAAATGCTAGTGTTAGGTAGATACCCTAAACGCAATCTCTAGGTTTGTCACCGAAACACTATGAAGATACACCACACCTATGTACCAATCAATCAATGGGTTACATTTACACACATAACAATAAAGACCTGACTGAATATGAAAATAACGTTAGCACTATGGATTGCAATCCGGTTCAGCAGACCCGGTAAGTTTTTGGTGCCAACCTTATTTCCGGCAGGAATTGATTTAAATTGTAGCGGAATACAATCTTAGGTTATCAGAGGATTTGCCGAAATTATGATGATCTTAGATGTCATCATCCAATAATAATAAGTCATCTGACCATGCAGCTAAATCCCAACGTACACTACACTCTACCCTCGGCGTTTTCAGCAGTCGTAGAGCCGTATCCTCTGCATGCTACACTAGACATGCATAATGGCAAATATTGATTTATACACAATGAGAATGTATTGGTGGTATGTGAGTTCGACAAGGGACAAAAGTGTATGCTATGCCTACTTCAGAGCTATCAATTTGTTTAAACTGAACTATATCATCGTGAAATTATGGTAGTAGGTATAATAGTGTAGGTATATTTTGCGAAACTGTTTTTTTATGCAGCCTATATGGTGTGGTTGGTCCACTGCTGTGCAAAGGTCACCTTATGAACAGGCCTCTTATGTCTATTAAAAATAGCTAGCTAGCATAGCTATCAATACACCTATTAGTGTAGGCAAATTTTGCAATATTAGGCAGCGTACAGAGTATCACTTACTGATAAGCGTAGGGATGTAACTATTAAAATACTTTTAGAAAAATAAAGTAGGTTAGTAAAAGAGTACTTAATATTTTTTTTCGACAAGACACAATAAGGCGGACCAACGAAAGTAAGTAAATTGTAGATATCCCTCATGGCACCCAGTAGTTCGTCTTGTTCCATTAGTTTTTTAAACCACCCTTCATAAAACTGCATTCCATAACTTAATAACCGTCACGAGTAAAAACCTTAGAGATGCTTTAAATATAATATTTAATATACCTACTTTAAAATTTATGTATAAATAAGTTAAATAAATACAATTATATTGTTTTCTGCAAAACTTGATAAAAAACTGATAAGGGTCCCGTAGCTACTGATTAAATTTGTGTTAAGTAAATAAAAAACTGGTGGGTTCTTATAACTTCTTATTCATACAAAACCTTAATAAGAAATGGTCCGGTTGTTTATGCATTTTGCCCTAGACAAGCGTCCATCTACACAGAACGTACGTCATTCATACACTAGATCGGTTACTTTTTTAACATGTAAGAATGCATTTTATTTGTACTACTTAGAATTATCATCAAAGTATTCATTTCAAAGCTTGACAAGCCAGAACACCTTACTGAATAAATTGTCTTCAATAATTGTATTGTTTTCTTAGAATGGACCTTTATTCAATAGAACTAAAAAGACTATGGCGGCCTGGTGAATTAAGTAGGTAGGGAACTACACTTACTTCAATGCCTACTAAAATGCATGTATCTATTTTAAATACTTTATCTTCTCCAAGAAATATAAATAAAACTAGTGACAAAAGTATTTAGTTGAAGGTTCCTGAAAAGTAATCATGTACTCATCATACATGTTTTTCGATTTTATGAACTTAAAGGCGTTACCACAGGGCTAACTAGGGTCTGCCATCGAAACAAACCAAAACTTGTGTTTAATAGCGTTTTCCTTCAAAACTGCTAAGTATGTTCATCATATTTATTCAATTTTTTTAGAATCTGTCTACGAGTACCTATAGTCTAGAAGTTATTTATTTTAAAACACCCTAAAACTGCTGAATCCAGCGGAAATGAAATTAACTTCAAGATTCATAGCTGGCCTTTTTTGTCTTGGCAGTTCTATGGAAAATTCATAATTTATTAAATTTGTAGTTGACATTATAGCACCTTTTGTTATTGTTGTGTACTGGCGATGATGATGGGATGATAGGAATACTCATGAATTACAAATTAATATCGCAACATTGTAGTACTGTGCAATGGAACTAGGTCCTAGGAATAAATTCTTGTATGAGCTTTTACAATATAGGTACATAATAATAGTAGAAATACTTCAATTTACATGTTATTCATGTCATTTTAAGTATTATGTGTTAAGCTTAGGTTCATTAGATACTCTTGCTAGTGTTAGGTTGATTTCCAAAATAAAGGGCGGAAAACGGATCAACTAATGATTTTCCTGAATATGTCCCTCCTAATAAAAGCAAAATAAGTTAAAGTTTCTTAAAGTAGGCTATACAGAATAATCTCTCCTATCTTAGCGATAGACAACTGTGGAGAGCAAGTACATTGTTATTATGCTGCTCTAAAATAAAATGTGTGTTTCTCTGTTGAACAACATTTCATCAATCTCCGAGAGTGAGATGCCCGATATTTAATCAAAGGCTGTCAAAATTTAGGCCAAGGAGGTTTTAAGGAATACATCGAGTGGAACAGGTCCTCAGTTAGAATATTTGGTCACAAGGCGGCTATATATCATGTTTTTGTGCGCGCGGCGCATAATGCGCGGCCACCCGGCAACTGCTGCTCCTCCAGCATACGTCTATATTATCAGTAGATAAATTTAGGTATTGTCTTTGCCTCGTCCTCCCGAGATTTTGCTTTTGTTTTTTTTCTCGTTTCCACAACAAAAAACTGAGTGGAGGCGAACGAAGTGGGTATAATTTATTTTATAGTCGGTTCGGTCGTAACTCGACGGTGGACGGGTGGACTCCGATTTATCCCCATCTCGGCGTAATTAACGTAAATGGATTGGCCAGTGTCGGTGCCTGTGAGCCCCCCTCCCCGCCCCCGCGCTGCCATCACTCCACACAGCCTTTGATGTTACTGACAGAAGTGTCACTGTTCCCCCCATATAGGGCTTACACTGAAATGTGAACTCCGTACACCGCCATTACAGTTTTATAGTTATTTCAGTATTCCTTATTGGTATTGCCTATTGTTTCATGCAATGCTTCGTCAAACTCGCCGTAACTATAAATCTATAGGTAGGTGAGTACGTACTTAGGTACTATTAAAGGTTTCAACTTCAGCAATGCTAACAAAACAGGCGGCTAATTGAGATACTTGTTATTAAAACCTGCTGATGTTCCGAATAAAAAACATTGTATGGAACATAAGCACGGCTCGCTAGTGATCAGGCGAACTTTTTCAGCCATCCTAATTAGAGGGAGAATATTACAAGAAACCACAATTCAAATGAGATTATACGATACCGGGAGAGGATCGTCCACTCGCCGCGTTCCCTGAGAAGTTATCCTCTCGGGGAATTATAATTGTTTTGCATTCTTGCACGCGAATAAAAACAAAAGACAGGCGAGTGGGCCCCCCGCGCTGTTGGCCGCGCATTCCCGCCGCCAGCGCGGCTGCGCTGCACCACCGAGAGACACTATATTACTAGCTAGCTGTTCCCGCGAGCTTCGCTTCGTCTTAGAAAGTTTTCCCGTGGGAATTCCGCAATAAAAAGTAGCCTAAGTGCTAACTGTATACCAAATTTCATGGAAATCGGTTCAGCCGTTTTGACGCGAAGAAGTATAACAAACACACACACACACACACACACTCACACACAAACACACACTCACACACACACACACACTCATACTCACAGACTTTCGCCTTTATAATATTAGCGAGATTTTTAAACTGCCTACTGAAATAGACGCGGTAGTGTTTGACTAATTCTGAGACTTACTTAATTATTTGATGAAATTCGCTGAATGGATAACATAGATTCAATTGTATTTTTAATTGTTCAATTACCGCTTTCTTTGAGCTGTAAAAGAACTTGAGTTTTCAGTTTTTTCAAGACGTTGTTATTATCAAAGCTCATTACTGTTATACAAAGGCTGCTACTGCTATATAGAGGAAACATATCCTTTACAATTCAGCTCTTTTTCTTGATGCCTGTAAGTTTCACATGTTTGTGTACCGTAGCACCGAAATAGATCAACCGATTTTGGTCTAGTTTTTACGAAAGAAAACCTTGAATGTTCTAAGCCATATTTCATGAAAATCATAGTTAGGCTCATTGACAAAATTCAATGTTAGAATATGTTCTTCGGGTTTCATTAGTTTTAAAATTAACATAAATACGAGATTCAGCGTAGATTTTGAAAATTTGCGACAAAAAAAAATAGTTTTTCCGTTGAAAATTTGTTGGACTAGGTATGTAAAGTACATTTTTTTTAAGAATTTCAGATGTAGATGTGCTGATTCGCCTTCTTTCCGCTTACCCTACCATTTTTGCAACAGCCTGTATAATGTATTCGGAATGAATGAGTATTATGAAACTGGCCGTACATTACAATTCCCCCAAGAACGTTCCATGCAGGGGAAGTAAGTATACCTACCAAAAAAAAAAAAAACTTGCTTTATTGCATTGCTTGCTTGATTGTTTTAATCCACAAAATCACAGGATTGGGTATTAAAGGATTTATTTATAATCAATAGAAAAGTGTAGTTATACCAAAATAAACACATACATAAACTATACATATAAAAATATATAATCTTAGTGATTATATACATATATTATATAACATTGAAAATAGTTTTTCAAAAGATATTATAGTTGGTTAAGTTTGCATGTTATTTTTGTAATGTTCTTGTTTTGTCAAATCTGTCTGTAAAATTGTATACAACTATACATTCACATCCTCTTACTTAGATATAACGGAAGAGCTTGTCACCTATATTACAGGCCTTTAACCTAGTTTAGGTGGCAAGGTTTACCATATTTATAGTGTTCACTCGATGTATATTTTTACATGTTTTTGTTTTTTGGATCAATAAATTATTATTATTTATTTATTATATAATTACTAACTTCCTATAAGTAATTATTCTTCATGTCAAAATACTTCTCCCGATTTACTTACATGTGTTTTTTAAATCAGTTAACTTAACCAATAAACACTATTGACTTTGATGGTACCTTCTATGAGGATAGAAACCTCATAAAATAACTGACTACAAATACCCACATAAATAGTTATCAGAGATAATTAGTTCATCAAGCTGTAGAAACAAGAAACGTTATCAGATGTTTAGATCAAGAACAAGAATTTGTTTTAATTATGTTTTATTCTGTTTAAGAATTTAATGCGTGCTTGTTGTTACATGTATGTTGAATGTTAATAAGAAATAGGAAAATTAATCTTTTCATATTTTAAACATATGCTTTGGATTTTTTTATTAAATTAAGTATAATAATCAGCGTAATTTAACTACTCACGTAGTTTAAAATAATACGTACTTATTTATATTTATGTAATTCCTTCTATTTATTAAGTAAGTAAGTAAGTAAACCAATGTATACATGTTGCTTATAAATAGACAGTATGATCCCAGGAAACCTTCTTTTATTTTTAGTGACAGATTTCGTGGGCAATGAAGCAACAAGTACCAACATTTCTGGTTGTCTCATCCACCTCAGACGAAGCTGCCTTCTCGCCACGACTTTGCCCTCTATTCATACCGGGATACGGTATTTTGTGATGGTGATTATGAGTCCGAGTGTACGCACCGCGGGCATCGACCGCTTGAGGCTCAGATATCCCCGGTATGCTCAAATTGAGCAGGTTCCACTCATATAGCATTACCAATTTTGCACGATACCTTGTAAACAAAACAATTTTCTTTCTGTCAATGGGCTCTGTTATCTGTTGTGTAATGTCTTCGTTACGTGGAACTAATCCGATAGATAGATACGTTCGATGGAGAAATGGTTAGGAATTTACATTTATTCATATGCATATGTATATATACAGCTATTTAGTTACATTGTAGGCTAATACTAGGCCTTTAGAAATAAAACTTGTGAATCTTACGACGCTCTCGTGTTAGGTAGCTATAAGTAAGTTAAATAAAGCCATATTAACTAACGAAGGGATTTCCATTTAAAATAGGAATAAGCGGGCCACTAGAGGCCGCTAGCGATTCACTCCACTATTGACTCTTCCCATTCGCGGAGGCACGCGCCTCGCTGTTCCTCAGTATCGACTTTCACCGTAACGCTTTTTTTATATAATTTAATTAGTGTAACAATGTGGTAATGTCGAGTGGAGCGGTCTCCGGCGGAGTAACGGGATGATTTAGAACCGGACACCTGCACATCGTGGCCGAGCCAGCGGAGGGTCACTCTACATGGCGAAAAGCTGACGAAAAACGGAAGCAAGAACAACTAAGTTTCGGAACGGTGTTGCGCGACCCACGAGTCTATCTCGTTGTATTAAACGTGTCGATTGCACGACAGCTCTCGTTCGTTTGTTTTTCGTCAGTAGAGAGTAACCCTTCTGGGTCACTATCTTACAAAAACGAACCAACGAGAGTTGTCACGCAATCGGCACGTTTAACTCAACGAGATAGAGTCGTCGGTAGGACAGCAGCTCTCCTAAAATTAGTTTTTCCTTAGCTTCAGAGTTCTTCGCTAACTGCAACTCTGTGACTCTATCTGGCTGTAAGTATTTATTTAGTTTATAGCTTGAATGTCAGGTCCCGTTCGTTAATTTTTCAAGGTTTGAAACCTAAATTAAGCTTAAGTAATTAGGAATGTCAATAAGTTGTAGCTTGAGGATGTTTCCGTGGAAACTCAATGTATAGACGAATAGATGTACAGGTTTTTCAGATACTATAAGTAATTAACCACACCAAATTCAGTTCAAAAATGCAATCGCCTGCAGATAAATACTTAAACAAAGCGGTTTTCATTCCACCACTGCACATGGTGTGCTGTGAACGTCGTAAAAATAGATCAATATATATTATCAGATTGGAAATGCTGACTATCAAAAAACTAAAACATACTAATCTTATCAACACCTAATAAGTATCTATATCTCACCTTTAGTGTTATTTTACAAATAACCAAAAATATTCAAGATCACCTCCAAGGTTTGTGTTAACCATCTAACAGCTATAATTGAACTAACTGAAAATTTTAAGAGAGTGTCGGAGCCCTTAGTACATGTTAGCGTTATTTAGCACCGTTGCGTTGACAGCGGAAAAAAACTGAATCAAAACGGCACATACCGTAAACTACCATGAAAATTTTACTATTTAACACTTCATCCATCTCCAAAACGTACGAATCCTACGATGGTAGGTACACCACTTACATAACTTTAGGCTGAAGAAAACAGACTGGTTGTCTATAAAAAAGAAAAGAAAAAACTTCAATTTAAAATTCGAATCAATCTGGCATCATACGATGTTACCATAGAGGCTAATGATCGATCATTTCGCGATGAGAATGAGAGCTTTTGAGATCACGATGGGCAGGGAAGTGCGGGGTATGGTGCGGGGTAGGAGAGGGGGTACTAGACATAAACATCATTTATTTTGGGCTAGTAACAACGACCTGCGTCCTTGGTGCGGCCTTACTGCGCAATGCCGTGTCGACACTCGGCCCGCGGCCGTTGAGCCATGTACTGTGAGTGTGTTTGTGTGAACACTGTGTACAGTTGGAAAGAAAAGCTTTTCGAAATAGTAGCTTACATATTTCAGTATCTAGCTGTTTTGGATAGACTGTTTTTGGGAAAGGTCTGTGTCTACCTTGCTAAGCTTGAACCATATACGCTGGTCTTCTACGGGCTGGTGGAATCGCACTTAATATATTTAGTTTCTTTTGGATAGTTAGTAGTTAGTAGGACCATCTGCCGAAGAACCTATGACAAAGGTTAAACGAGGTCTGAAGACAACGAACAGGCAAATGAAGTTGGATCGTTCTCCAGTCTCTGGACCGGTGACCTTAGATGGTTAGTCGGCAGTGGATAGATTAGTGGCTAGATTAGGAAGGCTGACAATAGAATGTGCTCTTTTGAAGAGACCTATATCCACCGTCGTTGAAGAAGCGTCTTAGGAAATAGGAAAGTAACAGATATTATAATCTCAAAGATTGTGTCGAGCACAGCTGAAAGTAAATAAAGAGGTCAGGCCAACGCTCATAGACAAATTACGGTAAACGATTACATCGTTTATTCAGCTTTACCGTTTATAAACCTATCGGCGGGATGAAGAGATCAGAGGAGCCGAAATGGTACGAGGGTGACCAGACAAAAAGTAAATCTCCCGAAAAGATACTAGGATTAATTTGCTAAAATAAACTTTTATTATGTTTTATATAAACTAGTTACAGTAGAGTATGTGGATCTGTTTTTTGTCACGTTTGAACACATAGCTTTAGCATTAACATTAGCTTTAGCATTAGCTTTTGTGCTAGGCTAGCATGATGTTCCAGGCACAGAATATGATTACATAGTTTTGAGCTTGGGTTAAACTATTGTTACATGGCAACCCCAGCCGCGGCTGGCTAGTACTCGTGTTATGTTCGATGTATGAGGTGATGAGAGCAGAGCGAGTGGCCTTGGAGCCATCTGCTTCTCGCCTGTGAACTGCGGAGTTACTCCAACTAATCTAAACATTTCTATAATATTTACTGTTTGTTTTGAGCTTTCCAAATAGTATGAATATGGGTTACAAAGTTCTTGAAAACATTTTCCCTACATAATGTAGGAATGTAGGGTATAGAGTGACTATTTATCGGTCCACACTAATGGGTCCCATGCTTGCGTCACATAGATAGAACTTAAAACCAATGATGCGAATCTGATTATCACTGGTGGTTTCTCATAGACCAACACCTTTTAATCGACTTTCAAGTTTAAAAATCATCAACCTTATAGTAGCCCTTAACACAGGTTCTGCCTAGCTTGGGGTCGGATGGCCGTGTGTGAGATGCCCCCACATATTTATTATTAGCTGGTATATATACTACTGCTACTATATGTTAGCTTTATTACACACAAAAACGTTCTGTTAACCCCAAGCGAATCCTTATACTATTTATTAAAAAAAAATATGTAAGTAGTTCTCGAAAAAGAAGGCACGTCCGGATGACGGCGGTGACAACACCTGACCGTGTTGGTTCATATCATTGATTTACAATTTGTGGTAAGAGTAGGCGCGTGAACATCGCGATACATCGAGCTGCGAACATTAGATACGACGTTTTGAGCTTAGTTGGTCTTTAGAACATATTCCCTTTATAATAAAATGTAGACTGAATGTAAAGATAGGGAGATGGGCTTCAGAAGTATGCTGTTGGTTTTTTAAATAATTATGAATAGAAAAAAATGGTACAGTTCGGTCCAAACAACTTGATAGCTGTGAAGATGGCAGTGATTAGGTACACCATAATACCTTGTCAAACTAACAATTTATACACTTTTTCAAAGATTGACGGTGGGTTAGTTTGACTTAACACACAAGTGTATCCTCAGACTTATGAAGTTGTTTGGAGCGAACTGTAACTAATACTACTACAAGTTTAGACGAATTATGACCTCCAGTCAGTTTCCTTGGTGCGTGTGTCGGCGGAGTGAAAGTGGCAGCGGGTCGTGTCGAAGGCCGCCGAGCGCCGGAACCTGCGGCTACACACCTCCAACCTCCACACCTGCACACCTCCACACCTCCACACCTCCACACCTCCTCACCTCCTCACCTGCACCAACACACAACCAAAAAACTCCCAACAACCACTCATTACAACCTGCGATCGCGAACAGAGCAAATTTTCTAAATTGCCATCATTACACAAATTCTTTCGGCGTTCCGTGACCTAGACCAGGTTGTAATAGTTTGAATTTCGAATCTCCGGGCCGAGAATCCGGATGTAAATAAATAATAGAGTGTGTCGGCCCGGGGCGGCGCGCACCTGCAATTACTGGCCGTCGTGAGCGGGCTAATTACCCGAGTGCGATGAGCCTTTGTCTAACACTTCTCACCTTGTCCAGTTTTTAGGAGCGGCCCCTAAATCGTCGGCCAATTTGCGGACTCGACCTCCAACAGACGGCCCGACGCCCTCCGCTCAAGGTTCCCGATGTCCCCGCGACGTCGGTGACCGGTGGCCGGTGGACAGAGTGCTCGGTAGCGTGTTTGAGCCTCGTGTTTGCGCGCTCTCCCCCGAACACTGTTGCGTAAACATGTCCAACATCAGCTATGCACATACCCGCCGCCTCACCGACTACGCTGATCGCCAAGAATAATATTTATTCAAGAGTTAACCCGTCGTGGGCTTCATCGATTTGTTGATATATCGTCATGTGCCGGCATTCCGATGTTTCATAGTTATCTGACTCACTATGGTGTTTGCCGTGTGGATTCCTGCATAGGTAATTGCGATTAGTGCATGTTTACCGCAGCCGTGTAGGGGATATGTTTTTAGCGGTGGTTGCGTGAGGAGCGGCCGGGCAGGTTTGGTTTATAAATAGCGGCGGCGGCGGCAGACGCGCGGTCGCCGCGGCTTCCGCGAAGCGTCGCCGACACCTTATCCGAGCCCGTATAAGACACTTTATAAACTCAGATGTGTAGATATGGCTTTATCTAAATGTGGGCATGTAGTATATGTATGGAGGAGCAGGTCTGTTCACCTGGCAGTCGAAGAAACAACGCACAGCGTTTTGTTTTTACTAGGTAACTCATTTCAAATTTATAGATGCAGTTCTGAACCTATGAGTACATAAATAACATAGTAAACAACAATCAGTTTTTCAGGGCCTTATGGAGTCAAATCCCAAAAAAGTGTTCACTTTGTCGCTTCCGCATTCCTCCGAGTCCATCGCTAAATGATCCCCAAAACATGATAAGTATTTGTGTCCACAAGAGCTTAAGCAGTTCGATTGCTTAAGGACAGGTCCGCGGCGTGTGAACGTGGGAGGCTGAGGGAAGCTCTCGAGGGCTGCGGGGGGAGGGGGAGGCTCCGCGGCGCGGGAGGGGGGGGGACAAACAAGAGAGCATCGCTCCCGGGTACTCGCTCCGTGGATGAGACGGGCCGAAGACTGGGTTTTGTTCCCAACGTCTAATTGAATGCCGATAGCCCGTCTTGTCATTCAACTATTTATGGTGTGGACGCTGTTACTGAATGATGGATTGGTGTTGCCCAATCGTTTTTATGAACTCGATATTATATTGAAATGTAAGCTTGAAAACTGCTTCGAGTGTCACGGTAAGATAATAATAATGATGGTGTTAACGGAGAGCTTTGAGTTGGAAAACTTGTTTGGTGCGTGGCCGAGGCGAGCTTGAGCGGAGCACAATATACAGTAGCATTGAAAGTTGTATAATATAGTAGAAAGCGTCTGTCGATTGTTCGAGCGTGATAATGAGGCTGACGCGGCGCGGCGACCAGACGGGAGGGCGCCGAGGCCGCGCCGCTGCTGGCTGCGTGCCGTGCCGTGGCTGCGTGCCGTGCCGTGGCTGTGCCGTGTCGTGGCCATGTCGTGTAGCCACCAGCCCCGCCGCCGCCCCGTGCCGTTCCGTCTGCCCTCTCCCACACCACACCTGCACTCTCACACTTGCGTCATTTACAACTTTAAAAATAAACAAAACCAGTTCCGATTGTCATCTACAAAGCCATATCAACCACGATTAATGCCCAACACCACCTGGCCGACACCCGACCCGACAAAAAACAGTAAAAATCATAAATATTGATAAGTTATTTGTCATTTGCGAGGATAAAATCGTAATCGATAGACGAGGGAACCTTGAACCCGCCAAATTAATGACTCTGATGGGCTCGGCGGACTCACGCTCAAGACGAGATAATGGGCTGATGAACTTAATTACTTAAATGTTGAAATGTTAGACGGCTCCGGCGAACATCGTGTCAACTTTGACCGAAAATGTTCAATCCAGTTATCGCAGGATCGACAATAACGTTCGAATAAATGGTTGGTTATAATTTATAATATTGGTTGTTGTAAGTTTTTGCGTGGAAACAAAGGCAGGGTCGCTGACCCGCCGCCCGAGCCTGCGCTTGAGGGCTACTCTTGTTTAACTCACTACGAAGCTCTGGAGAGCTTTCATGTAATCGGAAAGTTAGTGCAACAAGATAGAGTCGTGGTAAGCTCAAAAGCGGCCCGAAACTAACTGTTTCGTAAGCTAGGGTGACCCCGCGCGCCGGCCTGTCTGCCGCTCACTCAACGCACAATTAACGTTTATGAAGCTCACTCTGGTGGTAAAAGGGCAATTATATTTAAGTAGTACTGGAGAGTACTTAGGTATAGTTGTACATATTTTACTTTAAATTATGTTTTTTAACATTACTAATAAACTCACAGGCAATGAAAAAGTTCCACTCACAAAATGCTGACACCAAACGACCCCAATTTTTTCAGATTTAATAAAAGTTTCAACAAAATATTACCGTTTTTATTTGGTAATGTCCTGATCCTCTGTTCAATGTTGCAGAAGGCGTCATTAATCTAGACTTTTCTGTTTAGGAGTAATTTGGTGATTTTCTCAGGGGAAACTTTTCATTGCCCGTGAGTGTATTTATGAAATTTTTCATCACTCCCTTATCTCATAATATTAAGTTGTCATATGTATTTCCCTTAAGCACCACAATTAGAGGAATTTTGTGCATTTTATATGTAGAAAATGTAGTTTTTTTAAAGTAGGTACATTTTTATGCAGAAAAATTTAAATTATTTACATAGTTATCAGCGAAGTAGCCTAAGTACCTATATTAAATTGTGTAAGCCTATATCTAGCCTTTCCTTTTGATCAGTTCTGTATTCTCTTATCTTATTATTCAATTAGGACTACTAATTAATCAGATTTGAAGTTTGAACTTCGAAATACGATTTTCACATGAAGTATGAACTTCTGAAAAATTCAGTCCAGGGATTCGATTAGTGGCTCTACACAATTTAATTATATACTTAAGTACAGAAAGTGGGTGAAGTTGCATTTAATGGTAAGTAATTCCCTCTGCTACGGCAGAATATCGTATACTTACCTTTCTATTTCAGGACGAACAAGACCTTTAAGCTTAAGTAGGTATAAAGATATAGGAGGATGATGTAATATCTTCGAATAGTCGTAATTCTAATTCCATAGCTACCAGCTACACCAGAGACATTTCCTGTAGTAATCGATACCCTCGTAGAAGACCATTTAGAATTGGTCATTATAATGATGGTAACAAATGCGCGTCGGGCCAGCCAGGGGCGCACTCTATATGATGAAAAACTCAGTTTCGGAGCGGTCCTGCGCGAGATACGACTCTATCTCGTTGTACTAAACGTGCCGATTGTACGACAGCTCTCGTTCGATAGTTTTTCGTCAGTATAGAGTAACCCTCCAGGTCCTGCCAGGTGTTCCGTCCTGCTGATCAAGTTACACCGTAGCCAACAACATTAACCAATTTATATTGTCCCATACGACTACCGCCGCCGTCAATTATTGTTTTATTGACAACGAACATTAATAAAGAATGCTAATCTGCCTCGAGAATGAGCTGCAAAACAAATGATTCACTCGCGATGGAGTGCTTTGCGCAGATGGACGCGCCACGGGGTGTATTTATTATATTATGCGACATTTCATTTCAATTTAACGTCGTAAATCTGGATGATTATGAGGGCCATTACCCCCCGTCCTCCGCGACGCAGGCCGCGCCCTCCTTGCCTGAGTTACAGTATCGATATCAATGTACCAATTGTAGCATAGCGTATACGCAATATAACTACAAGTAAGTATATAAAGATATTGCTAATTTACAATAAATATTACGTCTCACGCATTAGACGCAGGAAAAAGTGCAGCCTGTTAACGCAACCCCAGAAAACTGGGTACAAAGTTCACAAGAGCTGATTCACTGCGCGCGCGCTGCACTGTGCCGCTACGAACCTGGCTGTCACTTTTACGCGTCCACTTCGTATATTTCCATTTATATTGTTTGTCAGTAAGGAACATTTGCATAAGTTCACTCGAAGGAAGCCGTACCTAGCTATAATGCAGTTGTACTATAGTTATACACCTGTTACTTGCGCTTGGTCGTGCGTTCCCATTTTGCAATACAATCACCGCCGTATGATAACCCAGTAAGTGCTACGAGCTAAGCTAGCTGCGATGTGTTGCGCTTTAGCATAACCACGGGCTGCATGATGTAACTGATTTAAATTTAAGCAATGCAATTGAAAACCTTCTCGATGGGGTACAGGAAAATATGGAGATTACAGCCAGTGTTTTCCGTTAGAAAACATCCCAAAAGCTAATTACAAAATCGCGTAGCGTTACTAAACCGAGATTAGAATATAATAGAATTGTAGACTACATGAAAATTATTGATTTAAGTACTTACTTAATAATATTTTTTCATCTTGGATGGAGATAATGTAAGTCTTCCCCGTCCATTGAATAGAAATGATCACCGGAACCCCAGAACTGCACCCTGTATCTTTACCGCTCGTGGTTCTTCCGATGGGCAGCAACAGTAAGCGAAGCCGCGCACGGTAGCCGACCTTGCGGACAGCGGTGTCGGGTGTCGCCGGCGGTGTCGCGACACGCATGCCGGCGCTGACACTGATTCTAGACACGACGGAGAAACTGCAGGCGAGATGCATTGTTGGGTGATGCTACCTTATATGTCATAGTTTTGAGACTTTAGCGATTCATTTTGCGTTGTTTAGGGGCGCTGCCAGTCTGTCTAATCATGGGAGTGAGATGACGGTACCGATGTAAAACTTCAGCGTTTTTAAATAAGATAAAAATTTTACCAATAATTCTCAAAGATACCCTAATTTAGCCTAACTGCTCTAGAAGGGCCTGAAAACATTATCCTGCAAATGGTATTATAAAAGCTGTAGTGTCCAGAATCAGCTCACGGCGCGGCTCTCCCTGGACACTCGAGCCGGCCCGCGCCCGCGCCGCCGGCGCACGCCACTCACCGTGGAATTCCTCTTCCCTTTCCCCGCGGATGCGATCACACCGCAACCAACCGCCACATACCGCTGACACTTCTACGTACCCATACGCAGCTTTGATTGACTAACTTTCACCATTTACATACCTACGAAAGAACCCGAGATAATGCTCGTAAAGCTTAATTGTTTAGTTGTTGAATGCTTATTAAGTAAAAAGCGGAGAGCATCGCAAACACCGCTGCAGCTTTCGTGAGCGAGTGTCGGTTTACCTTGCGGGCGACGCGCCTGACACCAATCCGGCCGAAGCACATGCAACTATTAAGATTTATGTAACCACTTCTATTAATATCGCTTGTACTGAATGTAATAGCGGAGTGCGTATGATAGACGGTGGCATTTACACGCCCCGCGATACGGGCTAAAGCGCTAATTGAATCCTAAGCCGGGCTTTTGAATATTCCATTGCTGTTTAAGGATCGTAATTAGGTAAATGCTTAATGCGTTCATTAATATGCGTGTCGTCCCGCCCCCGCCGCGCCCGCCGCGCCCTGCTGACTGCTCAATCCGCCGCTCCACATTTAATATCAGTCAGCGTTTGATGAATGTTTCTGTGCAATTAGCCGGTCGCATACTTGGCGAGTGTAGAGACTGAGCTGCAAATGTGTCAATAGTCTAATTAGAGGTGATCAATCAACGCGCGGGTTGCGTGGTCCGGTGTGCCTACTCCTTTATGCCGTGTTGTGGTCCGTGTCTATTATTAGCCACGGTAATTGTCACGCTGCTTTGCATCCGATAGTAGTACATAAATAAATGCGACACTAACAGCTATGCGTAACATATATTAAGCATGACCAGCATTTGTAAGTAAGTATTATAGATTGTCTATAAGTTGGTTTGGTATTTGGCTTCAGATTTAGCGGTCAAAAAGATTGATTATTTTACTCTAAATAATTTAGAGAACCTATAACGCATATTATAATTTTTTAAACCTTACATTTTCGCGAGTACGGACATATAGGTATATTAATGGTTAATTGGATGATTACATTAATCTACACTACTTAGTACTTTATCCCACAGAGAGTACATCAGGAGCAACCTTCCCCTTTCCCACCGGCACCTACCTACATTTAGGCAATATAACACTCACAAGCTCACAGCAACACAGTGACGAAACAAAACAAAATCGGTGTAACAGTTGAAGTCCGAACCTACCCGGAGATAACTCGAGCATTTAGCGGCGGCCGAGAGTGGCTCGATCGATCATTAGCACTTATATTTGTTTTGTCCCGGAGACGACACGGCCGGCGTGCCATCTGATCACGGAGTATCAGACGGGATAAGCTAATGAGCTGTTTGGACTCATTTAAGGCTGTGAATACATAATAATATTGGGCCTTTTTTGATGCTCATACTGGATATCCTGAGATTTTTTTCTAGTCCTAGTGCTTAGAGGAGTAATAATAATAAATGGCGTATAGAGAATGGGCTCCATTTCAACGTGCTATTGCCGTATTCACGATAACTATCGCGCTGTAACTGCTACTCTATCTCAATATATTGAACGTACCGATTCTGAAACTTCATTTTTGTGAAGAGCACTCTAATTATTAATGGATATGCTACGAGACTATTAATGGATATACTTACACATGTGTGTACTTATATCCTAACTCTAACTCAAAAATCCATCCAAATATCCTTGGATCAGTTAAGACGGCACCTGACGTGATGTTTTTGTCGCAGCGGCTCATTATCTGCCCTCATCGCTCCATCCGTCATGCTGTCACGGTGACAGCTCCGAAACAATCAAACGTCACCGACAGTGATAACCGTTAGTGTAGCTTGAGCTCTATTCAGGGCCTTTGGCCATGCACTTAGATTAACAATGATAAAGATGGAGTGTCAGTGCAAAAGTAACGTCTCGAGAAATAACTCCCAATTTCTACCACTGAGCTCTTATTTTGAATTAGTTGGTTAGTAGATTTGTGACCTTATTCATTGGTATAATGGTTGTCATTAGGTTGAACTTAAAACGGTTTGACAGTAAACAAATGCGGACAGTTTTTACTTAGCTTTTGTGTATGTGTCACACGCATCTTGTTTGTATATTGTCAATCTAAGTGGCTGAAGCTCTGTACGGGGCCTTTGCTAAGCATGTCAGGGCTGCATAAGACTCTACGCTGATCATTACAATGTCATAAAAATTTAGGGAATCATTAAACTTGACTCTGTATTTTTTTTAATTCACGATTCATAATCATAATAGACGCAAAAAAATAGAGTAGGTAAAGTTCAAAAGCTCGACAGTTTTACGACGAAGTCAAATAGAGTCTCCAAGCTATTCATCTCCAATCTCGACAGTTGAATATGCATAATATAATATTTTTATTGTATAATTGATCATTTTGATCTTCGAAAAGCGGGAAATGCTATATGCGTAATCATGATGGCGAATAATATAAACAAACCATAAAAAAGGATCAAGTTAAGTACTATGTTTTCCAAAACAAAAGTGTTATTTCCTTAAGGCAATATTATTGTTCTTCATAAAGTATAAAGATGAATCAACAGGACACAACATTTGCATAGGCTAAGTGATAAACAGGGTTTTGTAACACGATTATACATACGCTTAAAGTTTCCACTAAGTACATTTTAATAATTATTATGATGAGTAATAATGTCACTGCTATAAGGGCTGCCGTTTAACATTTTATTAGTATTGTCCACTGTCCAGAAATATAGAGTGTAACCAGTGAAACGGAAATGTTAAAGGGCCCCGTGCCGTCGAATTTTAGAGATGCAGATAGAATGTTGCTCTAGGAATCCAAAGCTCAGCTGCTCGTCTAGAGTAGAAAGAAAGAAAGAAAGAAACATTTATTTGACACACTGAACAATAAAAACAGAAACAAAAAGAAAAAAAAAGAATACTACAAAAAATATATGAAAAAACAGAAAATAATACATTATAAACAAACAAGGTTGCTGTCCAGAGCGTCAAAAAGGCAAGGAGTCTAGTGTTAGAATTCCACTCTTCACTAACAGGCAACTGTAATGCCTACCTATGTATGTCTTATCTTTGTCTGTGTTTTCCCTACAATACTTAACCTAAACAACGTTAAGCAACCCCGACATTCTACACAAAAAATCGCATAAGTTTTAAACGGCTAAGCCGATTTTAATAAAATATAACTAACAACACTTGAAATAAGTTAGCTATGACCCAAAAAAATCTAATTGAAATCGGTCGAGCCGTTTGGGAGCTAAGATACCACAGACAGATACACGGTTAAACTTATAACAGCCCTCTTTTTCGTCGGGGTCTAAAAAGTAGTAAGTACAGTCAAAAAGCTTGCACAAAAGCAACCGTAAACATCTAAAATAGTCATTTAATTATGCGTTAGTGACATACCGTCGTGTACGCGAGTGCAAATGACTATAAACACTGTCGGCTTGACTAAATGACTAACGCCGATGACACCGTGACTAATAAGGCTAACCGCCTGTCTAATAAATCTCGTGTAAATTATGCCCATCTGATGGTAATGAGATGTTTCCCTCAGAATATTTTATTGAGTATTGAAATTAAATTATGTACTACCTATTGCCCCTTAAATACGTTAGTAGTTGATATTCCAAAAAAGCTGGATTTGGTCTTGAGATAATAAGTTTGTCCAGAAATCAAAAATATACATGTACCAACTTAAAAAATACTAAAATGTACAAGCATATTTTATGGCATACTTATAGTATTCATTGTCAATAAATGGGCTAAATAAAATGAGAATTTAAAACATTGCATTTCATAGCCCCTGTCCTATAATACGACAGGAACCATACACATAAATTATCCTTTAGTTACAGTATAATTATCATAATTCATAGGCTATTGCAAAAACTATTTACCTATTTAAATTACTGTCAATAAACTAATAAAGCAATTTATATCCAAATCGGGCTATCACAATTGATCTATTAATGCTTGCCTTAATTTTTCCTTCTTTCCTTATATGTGTAATTGCACTTGCAATACACATAAACTTATGTATTTGAAAAGAAAATCTGCATGTGCGACAAGGTTCCGTATAAACTTAGCTAGGACCTGCATTTAAGCGCAATAGTGCTGTTTTGATTTTTTTTTGACTCAAATCAGTAGTAAGTATATACGGAAGTAGAACTCTAGATAGAGGAACCACCATTCGCAGGATAACACGAAGGTACGAGTAGTATAGTAGGTCGTGAGCAAATAAACACTTGTCGTTAGATCTAAACAACACGACAATGCGTGTAGCTGAGAATGATCTCTTGAGACGCGGAACCCTGGCGTAGTGACGTCACAAGACGTAGAGCTCAGAGTGGTTCAGAAGCCACAACTGCGCGTCTGCCGCACCAGAAGGGTTGCTCTACCTTGGTAAAAAACTAACTAACGGAAGCTGTCATGCAACCAGAGACTTGGTTAGCGCAGCAGCGGCAACGCTCTGGACCTTTGTTAAAGACAGAGTGACCCCACCACCACATCCCTGATGCAAGCGCTTACAACAACCATTTTAATGTAATTTTAATCGCAATTCAAACACATTTGTATGTCGATGGCACTGGAATATTTGCAGAAATAATAACTTATTTACTCGAACTCGTTTAGAGCTTGTGTGCAATCGAGTCAAGTTAACCTCACGGCACATTGAATCAATTTACCTCTTAAGTGGCCGTCGATAAGGTCGCAAGTTGAGGCTTCGGTTTTGGCTAAATGAAGGGCCTGTATGCAACTGTAGGTGAGATTATGGCGGTTGCATGTTGCACTGGCATTCCGAACCGAAGCGCATAATATAATATAATACAATGCATTACGAGGTACGTAGTCGCACACGAGACATTCCGACAAATATCCACTCCATCCTCAACACTACCAGTGACGTCAGACGTTACAAAAATATATGGACCAGCTGCAGAAATTCGAATACCTAACTGTTTACAAGTAATCATCAATTTATCTTTTATTGATCCTAAACTACACTTATTACGACGCGATCGGCGACTTTTTACCCAAAATCGTTTCACTAATTATATGCATAATGACTCCGAGATTACACAACAAAAAGGCTATCTGAATGCACAAAAAACATCAATCCATTTGTGATAGAACATTCTAATTACGAGGCTATATAAATTGTAGATGTTATCTCGCACACATCGGTATAAACAAGAAGAATGCGTGCCCGCCGCCGCCGCCGCCGCCGCCTCGGCCGAGGATGACACGGAATCACAACTTTAAATTTCAAAATCTCAGTTATCACGGTTCCCACTCCGAAGTATGGGCAATAAAATCTCGATGGCCTAAGAAAAACGGGCGGGCTCGATAACCATAAATTTCGGCCGAAACGGATGGGACAAATTTTTATAATGGGCCTCGGCCATTTGGACGCGGACTTGCACTAATGACAGACTAACAGTTTGTTTTAACATCATTATAGGAGCGTATCTCGCATTCCATCGCCGTATACCTGCGGGTGCCACCGCCGGAGCAGGCTCATTCCTCATTCATGGAGATATTCGTCAACTACATTGGATATTCATGGTCTCACGTTTCCACTCGGTAAAGTAGGGCGAATGCTGTCAAAGGAAGAGATTCTGTAAAAGGACATGAAACGCCACCGAACTGCACTGTAAGTAAACCTAAAAAATACCGCAGTTTTGGAGTAGTATCATCTCACATCACACCCATGCTTGGTTGATAATGTTGGCCAGCAACACATGGAATGAAAGAGTGTAAATTTTAAGTAAAAAATAAAATTCAAAATAATATATAACCTTCTTAGGTACATAATATCTGTGCAGTATCGTAGAGCAAGATGTTGGAGTGTTGTCAATGAGAATAGGCCTCCCGCTACAAGCGGGACATTCCGCCGACACCGCGCAGCAATTTATCCGCGCGACAGCTACAAGCATTCACAATTACCTTATCGCGGCTTAAGCGGCTTCTGACATCACACGACAAACATTCGTGGTCCCAGGTCACCACACACTCACACCACACAAAAGTATAAAGGTGACCTTCGATTTAATTGATCCCTGCCGAGTAGGTAGGTGCGCCGGAGAAATTGACATTTCAATGGCAAAAAAAAGGAAAGCGGGAATCGCATGGAAGTGATTTAGCGTGGAGGCGCGCCGGTTCCCATGGGAACGCTCGCGCTAATATTGACACTGCCTCTACAAGTTTATACCTATGCCTTAATGCACGGGCCAGCTTTTTACATTTATTTGTGTGCGCGGGCGCGACCGACGCGCCGTCTGCCGCGGCTGATAACGCATCTCGTCACTCCGTGTTTGCTGATAGCATTATGGTTTCCGAGATTTTAGTTACATGATATTTTGTCTGGTACCAAATTGAGCTGAAAGCATGCAAAGACGAGATGTTAAAAGAGCTTCGCCTTAACGTATCCAATCAATTATCATAAGGCGTAGCGAATACTTTACTATGAAATAGTTACAATTATTGTAGAAACAAATACTGAGATCAGCGGGTGGTCTGAACTTAGTTTATGTCTTATCTAATTTGTTAGGGATGCCGAGAATACCTGCAATTACCACGGTGTATAGCTAGTTACTGGTTGTTATGACGCAAGCTCGTAAAGGCTTTCCAAAGTTTTGTTTTAAGACATGTAAGTAATGTAACTATATTTACATACGAAACTAAGCACACAACATTCTTTTACACATTGAAATCTTACAAAGTTTATAGTAATAGATAAAAAAAAACCTTTTTTTCGTTTCAAAAGGTACCAACAAACACTATATTTAAAAAAAAAAACAATAATAATAGATACTTTCTGGTTAGAAACGGGCGTATTTTCTGTAGGCGTCAACTGTATGCGGCAACTAAGTACAACAACTACAACTTAGGCTACAAAATGAAATGTATGAAAACTACAGTTTACAGTTTTATCGTTGTATTGCTGTGGCCCGTGAGCGGAGGCCCTAACTACATTGTATCAAAATAACTTAATGCTGGATGCATTGGTGTTTATTTCCGGATATATACAATCTAAGACACAGGTATTCCGTGTATGTAATAAATAATAGAGAAGTTCACATAATATACCATGCTATTCAAACTTAATGTACTGCATAATGCAAGGTAGCTACAGCCTTAACACGTGCATTAAGTTTAATTAATACCTAGTTACCGATGTCCGGTAAGTTCAACCGTAGCTTTATATCGTTACTGTTTTGTTTATAATATACCTCTAATAAAGAAATCATTAGGCCTAAAAAGCGAAAATAATTATTTAACGACTCGGTTAACCTCAGTGACGTTATAAAACGTTAAATTGCTAAATAATTAATTGTAATAAATAACGTACGGCGACTCGACGTCTGTTTCACAACGAAACGAGACTCGTCGTCTCGGTAAAGGTTCTCAAACTTCCCATCAATTTTTACGATGATTTCATGCAATTTTATTTTTGGCAGCCCTAATGCACCTTATCCATTATGAGGTTGGTTTTTTGTGGTCTGATCAGACTCCGCGGCGGATCGTGGCCGCTCTGATAACAGTTTCCTGTTGAAGACGGCATCGATTATCTTACGCCACCTGTATATGTGTGTAAGGAATGCTCTTACAACCTTTTTGTTTCATGTTTGTTTTGTTTCATGATATATTGTGTCCACTCGCAAATTTTAAGTGCTTTACTCCGTAAATTGAAATATTTTTTAGTATAAAATTTATTTTAATTGGTGTAATATCGATCAACGAAGATTTTTATATTTATTTCCGCCAATAATATACAAAAAAAAACTTGACTGTATTATGTTATGCTAAATTATCTTTTTTTCCTCATCGGTAGAGCAATTTTACATTTGTGATTACGTATTGTCAACACCCAAATAATCGGGGTTTTGATTTACAAGCCACATAATTACACACGGCACATTAACTGGAAATAGAATATCATTCGTGTCCAATAAAAAACCAATTCGATCAATTATAAATGGGGTTTTGCCTCGGGCTGTTACCGCATCGTCAAGTTTTTCTGTGCTCATCTCACGGTACCTACTATGAATAATAAAAAATATGTTTTTTATATTTCTACGACTTGTATTTTGTGCTTCCATTTCAATGTCGAAGAATTCATTTTGCGCGGAAGACAGGGCATGGGTCAAATACAGTATCTCCAAATAATGGTGAAAAATATGCGATTTTCATCAAGCGCACAGTTTTCTCTACAATCCGCTGTACTTACTGTAAGTTTATCCTTAGTTAAGGTATTTATAATTTAAAACCATACATAGCCGTACCAACGCCATTACGAAACCCCTCTTAACAACATTTGATCTGTTGGTCTGAGTAGGTAGGTATATAATTTGGGACCCTAAAATTATATCAGATGTATGTTTATTTTATTACTACACATAGGTACCTATCTATTTGTGATGCAATTAAGTAGCATGCACCCATCCAGACTCTCGGCTTAAACTATATTCCAAGGCTGAAATTATTAGTGGTCTGTCCGAGACCTAGTACAATCTGTATCCCAATTATCAAGCTCTAATTCTAGATCCAGACTTCCTGCAAGCACTAGGTAGTAGTTTATGCGGATTGGCGATAATTGGAGGGATTCATCGTGGGTGTTTCTGCCGTGGTTTTATGTCTCAGTTCCTTGCTTATTAGAGATATAAATTAATCTGTATCATATCACTATACCTACATACTCAAACATAAAGCATGAAAACACATAGTGTGTTCAAATGTAGGCACTTAAAAGTGACCAGACCATTGTAGTTTGTATTGAGTAGCTTATTTTTTATCCGAATTCCTCAAGCCGTAGATGCCGAAAAACAAAAGTTATTTAGAATGACGAGCTGAGTCACTGTCTTTGCTTAGAATGACGCTTTTGCAAACAAAACTTTTACCTGCAAATGTTAAGTAAGTTGCTATGTTAGCATTATATTATATTTTACAGTTAAAGTTAGGATCATGTGTGTCGCTACATTTTGTAGGTATTCGATCACTTCGTTGTCATGGAGTTAGAACCGTAACGAATAAAAATATACCTTTTCATCACTCGTGCTCTGAAAGTAGGTGACCATTTCCTAAATAAATAAGCATGGCTCTTTTCATACATAAAACATAACATTAGTACAAGGCGTGAGTGTATGTTCATGTCCAGGGAAAATTGTTTCCTTCCATCAAAAATGCGATCAATGATTATCTTCATCTTCTTGTCGTGTCGATGGCAACCGCCACGTCGATACCTCTCTGGTTGGCCTTGAGGAGGTCTTCGCGGGTGCAGGTGTTGGGACAGCCAGGGCACACCATCAGGTGCTCCATGGTCTGTGGAGACGCACCACATGCGCAGATGTTGGAGACAGGGCTGCGGTAACCCCACCTGCACATGTTTTCTTCGACGGTCCATGTTTGTCCTGAGTCGGTTGACCTCCATGTCGCCCAGGGTAGGTCCATGTCCATCAATGATGATGAACTTGGGTTATTTACCTTGTAATGAAGGTGAGGGAATCTTTTCGTTGTCTATAAAGTCTTTATTCTTACGCATGATATTATAGAAGAAGAAATTATGTATTTTTGTTATTCATGTTTTTATTATTTATTTTCTTGTGTTTGTAATAAATATAAAACTTAATTATTAATAACTACAAAACCACCAATAACATCCTGAAACAGACTGCCATGCGTCCTGAAAATTGTCATTTTACGCCGATATGTGGACCGATCTTAAAATGGCGGTACGGAGGATTTATCTTATTCCTTGGTTTGTCCTTGCGGTGACCATGCGACCGGCATGTGGGAATGTTGGGACGTCACGCTCCCTTTAATTATGTGTAGGAGTGCATCCGCACAAATTATAGGCTGTCGAATGGACGCGGGCGGTTCGGCGTTGGTCAGTGTTGCCCACACGTTTGATTCTGCATTTGTTTGACGCATTCATTTGTTTCTTGGACCACCTATCATGGTTGTTTGGATGTATGGGTAGCGGATTGTTGAATGATCTGATCGTGTTTTGACAATATTTTTTATTAATTTGGTAGGTACTGTATGTTTAATTGTGGCTAGTTTATAATAGGATAAAATTTCCCAGAAAAACGTTTCTTCTATTATGTTATGTTGCTTTTCTTTGACTTTTGACCTGTCGGTATTATGAAGAAGGCTTTGCCCTTATTTCAAGGGCTGGTCACATTTGTCAAAGAACCGATAACCGATGGGGTAAACCGAGGTGGTTCTAGGGAGACCGCGACTAGGCAAACGTAGTGTCGGACGCCCTCTGGCTAGATGGGGTGACAACTTGCGAAAGGTCGTTGGTAATGATAGGATGCGGAAAGCTATATAGATCGTATCCAGCAGAGGCGTGCTTTGGGAGAGGCCTATGTCGAGGACTGCTATAGGCTGAAGAATTTAAAAATGTAATGTAATAAGGTTATATTTTATAGTGCACAGTAGCAGGAGGCTGGCTAGGAAGAGCCCTGCAGCGATCGGCCGATCACTCAGCGTCACAATTACTTTGATGTTCTCCCAACTGCCTTTATGACGATTATTAGCCGGGATTAAGTGCTCTTTAACCTTGACAATAAAACCTTTATTAGTGTTATAACTTTTGTCATAAAAGACCTTTTAGTTTACTTTATTTTTTTCGATAATTGTCACCTTCGTCGTACTTTAAAAAATACTTGGCTAACATAAATCGGTTACCACGATAATGTATTCCATTAGTCATATAGATGTATAAATTCATATTCAGTTACAACCGGATTGTCTCGTTTAGAGTTTTAGAATGTTAACAATATTCTCGCCGAGACGATGTTGTGTTTAAGACATCAAAAACAATTATTATTCTCCAACTGGGCTTATCCTCCGAGTTATTTATCATTATGATCCCGATCACAAAACAAGAACGACACGGAATAACTTATTCAAGTGGTGCAGGCGATTCTGGGTCTTATTCCCTGAGGCGTGGGGGTGGAGATTAGGTGGTGGCGACGGGGTGATGCTCGAAGCGCTTTCGATTTGGGATACATGGATGCGTGCGAGGTTTTGGACTGTTTACGGCATCGTGGGTGGCGGTGGGCGTGGCGCGCTCCGTCCCGCTCGCACCCGCGCACCCCCCGCCCCCGCCGCGCACCCCCGCCCTCCCTCCCCCTCCCCCTCCCCTCCCCTCCCCTGAGCCACTCCATCAGGACCCCACTTGTTAATGTCTTTTTTCTGCTTTCCGCTTGTTTTGAAGAATGGTCCGCCGAGCTAATATTTACTCACGTTTTTGGAAATTTTGTTTTCTTTCCAACAAGCATTAACAAAACAAAGATTACTGCTATTTACAACGTTAAAGTAGTAAATATCCAATTCACGATTAAAAAAACAAATAATGGACATGTTACATTAAGTAGGGATCGGTTTTTTAACTAACTGGAATAACAAGTATACCTATTAAAATGTACTTTTAATGCCACTTAATTTTGGTTCTAATTAGGTAAGTGGTTAGCTAAGATGGATAGAAGAAGATATAAATTTTAATTACATACGAAAATTTAATTATTTGTAAATTTGTCATAGGATAGCCATGAAGGTACTTACTTTCCTACTAGACTTAACTTCAAACTTCTACACATAGAACGAGACCTAAAAAAAATTATCAAACTTAAAACAAAAGGCACATAACTTTCTTAAACTATAGTACATATCATCCACAACCCACGAAGGACTGCTCTGTGTAGCGATTTATAAATATTCACCCAAATAGGTTTAGCTATTAGTTTTTAAAATTAGTTTAGGTTCAGAGTTAAAGTTCTGAGTTTTTTAAAATAAACTTAGATTTTTACAACAGGAAAATGTTTGTTTTACATCTAGATTTTATGTGGTTTAGGCGATCAATGTCTGTAGGGCAATATAACTCGAGGGAGCAACCACACCGATCCGACCGATATGAAAATACGCATTCATAATTATTATAAATTACCTATGTTTAACACCAGCAAACAATATGATTCCTACCTCACCGTATAGCCATCTGAAATAAGCAAGCCAAGTGTGATTTAATAAATACAATCTAGACTTTTATTTTTAATGATGTTTAATGGATTCATGTAATGAATGACTTATTATCACACCCTATACATAATATTATTTACATGGTAATCTATTTTAAGACAGCACCAGCATCTTCAAAATAAGTAAACTAAAAAAAAAGCAATAGATCAAAGCGAATATATTCGACCAGATGTGGCAAGTCCCTGAGGACACAAACCTCCGGGCGGCGCGCTCAATGGCGGCCCGACCCCCCGAATATCCCTTCCCTCCCTCTCCCCTTCCCCCCCCCCCCTCTCCCCTCCGCGGGACCCCCCACACGCCCTCCCGGAGATTAAGAAATTATCCCGTACATCGCTAACGAGCCACTGGGAACTGGGCTTTAATCAGCCGCTACAGAAGAGCAATAGATTTTTTTACCCTTACGTCGTTATGAGGTCTTAGTTGAGAATAGGTCAGCTAGCAATGGTTGTGAATGTAGACTACAGTCAAGCTAGAATATTTTAAACTGATCTGAACTGCCACGGTCTGGATTTATTGGGAAATGTAAAGCAATATTCCCAGCATAATACCTACTTTATGAACTGCAGATAAAAACATAAAATATGTTTTTAAACTGCTATTTTAAAAATCGTTTTTTTTTCATAGTTTTCACAAAATAGGTAGTCGTAGTCTTACATATTTTGGTCAGTCTTACCAAATATTTGGTAAGTATACCAAATACCTACGTACCACTTAGGTACTGCTGGATACTGGGGTAAGGACATAACTTGTAAATTGTACTTTAAAAAGACCATTAAATCAATAGGATGGATAATATGTAATACTTGTATCGCAAAAAAACATAATTATATGTCCTATTAAGTATGTATACAGCAGATGAATTAAATGCGTTTTTGTGTCGACTCTTGCTATAGCCTAACTGTAAGTTTAAATAACTATATCTATAGATAGCCGACAGTTACTTTCATACGATTTTCACAGAATGCAACTTTTTGTACGTCAAAATTGTATGAAACTAAATTATATGTGCTATCGATAGATAGAGTGTTGAATCTGGCAGTGAATGAGACTCTAGACCACAGGAGTTAAAAATAAAATTGCTTATCACGATGTGACTTAGCCAAAGTACCTACCCACAGTAAGGATAGAAGATTCAAGGTATTTTTTAGGTTAAAAAAATCACATATCGCATGTTAGTCGTCAATCAGAATATAAATTAATTATAAATAATATATGCATGCAAATAGCATATTTAACAAAAAAAACTAACACAAAATCCATAATATAAGTACGATTAATTGTGCCGGAACGGGCAGCGCTTTATATTCGACTACGCCCATATAAAAGACATCAACGCGTAGCCTTGGTTTGAAAGTTTTGCCAAAAAACCAAAGTTATTCTTATTTAATTTGTGTTCATTCTGTTACTAATACACTTAGGTATTCTCCATTTTGGGTATTGGTTAAATAATATTCCCTAGGATACATGGAAATATTTAAAATTATGATTCACACGATACTTAAGGTTCCGTTAGGATCGAACCTAACCCTCCATTGATAAGACAAAACTGATTTCTGAGTCTACAGTATTAAGTAAGTGAAACATAAAAGCGGACCGTAATTATGATTCTTAGAACAGAAGCGAGTGAGTATCGGCCCTTTCTAGACTTGTAACAATGGGGATAATCTGTCTAGGCGCTGCAGTGAACAAACAGAGCCCGGCAAATATTACACGGGGCTGAAGAGGCTCCTTGTGGCGCTAAGGGAAAGTTAACAGGCACACAAAGGGTCGAGTGGTCGCACAAAAGCAGAGATAACACAAACACGCACATTGTCGAGTGTGCGGTTTACGGTACCTTTTTTGTTGGTGGAGATTTGGAGCGCATTGTGCGTTGCGCGCGCCGCTTTGTGCATCATGGCCGCTGTCACCCGCCCGGTGACGTCATTGTTTGTTATTTCTACTTATTTACGACTACACCTCTCAACGCCGATTGGTATCATATATTAGCTACAATTAAACATATGCTTATTCTTCTCCAGAACTTTTCTCACGCCGAAAACTTGGCCGAAAACATTCAATTTACATAATCACCGCAAGACAAATGAAATAAAACCGCAAGAATGTTGTTTAAAACATCTGGCTTAATAAGTAATTACGATCGTGATATGGGAGAAAAAAAGCAATAAGTGGAGTTATTACGCCGCGCACAATTTGAGCGGACACCTATAATTGTTTTAATTTATTTTTACCAGTAGCCATGTAGCAGTAAATAAACAATAATGGCCGCGCATACCATGGCGCTGACGCACGCCGGTATGTGCACTTTCTCGTCACTCGAGGGATGAAGGCGAAGCGCCGCTGTGTAAGTATTTTGGCTCGTATATTACCGCCTTTGTCCCACCTTAGCGCCACCATAAAAAATCGACGGAAGTAGTAACACAAAGCGAATGCCATCGAGCAAAAAGTTTTCACCAAAAAAACTGCATAATGCGGTCGAGGCTGGCTGTGTGGCCGCTCGACCGCTCGCCCAGATTTATAACAGCTCTATCCGTACCTGCGCCGCGCCGACGGCCCTTTGTCTCATAATTGATGACGATGGTTGCGTCTCGATGAGTTATTAATTTATTGTCGAAACTTCAGTTTTAGGGCGTTTTTGTGTAGGTGCTAAAATGTACGAGTCACAGGTAGAGCTTTGTTTGAACTGCTTTTGTGCAATAAATAGTTGCTTCAATGCGTTTATTGTTGGCGATTGGTCCTGTTATTATAACGCGTTAAATTAGCCCCTTATTATGGGGTGTGTAAAATTGACTCACTTTATGGCACCCTTAAAACTAAGTAGATCGAAACTGAAGCTTTATGGAAAACAAACGATGTTAAATTATAGAAACTTATTAAATAATTAACGGCGCATTTACATTTAACTAAGGTATATCAGGAATGCTTAAACGTATAATAGTATAATACATACACGTACCTACGTTACTTGTCATTTCCACTCGTATAACTTGTTGTAAACTTTATACCTACTAATATGTACGTATTGTTATCTCAATCTGAATCGAACTGGCAATAAAATCAATATTTATAGTCCATATACGACTGAATCAGAGCTATTTATTTACTCCTAATTTATTAATGTCCAACCCATATCTGGTATAATAGACCCCATTTATATCTATAAACTATTGTTATTTCACTGGCAACGCCTAGATTTATCTGTGTAAATGTTTTTATATATAACCTATGTCAGTATTATACCTACCTACTCTACAGAAGTAGGTATAGATGGGTCTAGTCTAGCAATTTCAATATATCGAAATAAATATAACAATAATTGAGATGATTGATTCGAGACCTGAATTTTCCAGTCTAAACAGGTTCACTGTGACCAAGCATGAATCATTTCAACCAGAGTGAAATCATGAAAACATAATTATTTGGTCTTAATCATCAATGCCCGGGTTTATTAGACATCGGCCGACTGGAAAAGCTTCACAAGATAGGAAGCTACAATGTATGAGAGTATGTTGTGTGTGTGTGTATGTATGTATGTGTGTGTGTGTGTGTTGTTCGTCAAATAGAACTCCCCGTGGGTACTCTACGAGCCTCCATCCACAAGATAGCGTGTAAACACCGCTGGGGTCACTCCTTACAGTCACTCTACATTTGATTTTAACGAAAGTAATTTTTTTATAGAGATCTATCTAGCTATGTAATTTATTTGTCAACACATTTCTCAGATTTCAATACAATAACTAAAATTGTCAAAATAAAAGTAGATAGACAGAGAATCATGTGAGTGAAATCAATCATAATGAGTCCGGTTTAAAGTAGTCGCGATGTTGCTACTTTAATAATATAATTTACCGTGACTTTCTTGACTAACTGATAATATTTTTAGTTACACCAACTATCCGTAGACGAAGTAAATCTAGAGATTTATTTATAGATGTACCATCTCTAGATCTTATTTACTTATTTAAGGATGATACATAGGCATATCCAGCAGGGGACAAGGATACTATTAAAGATTATTACAAATTACACACACATTACAAATTAAATTATTACAAATTAAAGCTAATTAATCAAAGCATCGAATGCGTCTAGCAACAGGCGAGTGGCCCCGCCGGCCTATCAGCGCTGTGTGTTCTGTTGGAATTCGTGCCTTCACTAAATGATTATTGTCTTTGTTTTCTTTTTTGTCCGCGTGTCGAATCGAAACGTTAAAACATTATTATGATTTTTATATTATAAAAGGCTGCGTAGCCGTAGGCAGTTCTCAACTTGGCTGTGTGTGCATGAGGCCTAACGCTCTGGGATTACAAAACAACGAATACAACTCTACATTAGAACATCAATTAATTATACTTACTTGTTTATTTAGTTGTGGCAGACATCACGTCTTCCCGAGGCGCGCTCCTGCGCCCGTTAATGCTCAGCTTTACTGTTATCTGCTGCTTCGAGTGTGAATAGATAGAAAGCAATTGCAGTGTATATTAAGACGATATAAGTTATTTTCTTATTGGAAACTCATTAATAAAAGTCATCGAGTTGAAACTAGCAAAAAGACGATGTGTATTTAGGGTATAAAGAGGTGGATGACTATGGGGTTGATGGTAAATGACGAATGCCGGATTTCTTGAGGCCAAACTATTTACTGATAATTTCCAAATTACATTTTTACAAGTGTGTTATAAGTGACGGGCGCGAGACGACTAGCGTCCGCGCATTGATCGCTACTGGAAGTTACTAGAAAGCTGACATTGCAAAACGTGACTATAACATGTGTCGCTACATCACTTCCCCCGTTTTTCAAAATTTTTGTCAAAAATTTTCAATACTACTACATAGGTAATACGTATGTTACAAAAGCCTCTCTTACGGAGCTTTAAACTTGAAACAAACAATACCAAATAAAACAGAAATTACAAGATTACATTTCAATCTACCACATTAAGAAATCAAACTTATAAATCTCACACAATAAACCACTTGGTAAAACTACGTAGCACTATGTTCACTCGCGACGCGCTTATCACATTCCGCTGACCGTGCAAGATGAACGCGGCTACCTCGGTTCTACGAATCCGACCTCGTGTGTGATTGAACCATGTGGGAATTTCCGATCTAAAAATAGCTTCTTTCGTTGCACCTCTCGTCCATCCTGGCGGGAACTTCCATGAGGACCCTCGAGTGAGCCTCCGCGTGGGTGACCAGTCCACTATGCTCCAGCTCGGCAGCCTCGCAGCGAGGAAAACAGCCCACAACTCGCTAACTTCAGAAGCGCCGATTACCGCCCGTTGACCTGCCGTCGTGAACGCGCAATCGTACCTTCTATGTGTGTTCCGCTCGTCCAGGTCCTGACTTGAGATGCTTCGATACGCTAATTACTTCTGCGTTGCGTAACCAAATTTTGTGAAGGGGTGATGCACTTCCAGTAGATGATTATAATTTCTTCATGTGTTGTCGCCTGTTACCCCATGGCCCTGCTGGGGGAGCCGTCTCGTCCACGCCGTTCCATGCTGCGCCGCGTCATCGCCGTGCTGACTCCATCATTTCTTCAGAAAGTTGCGTGTTCCGATTGTCGGTGGTCACCAATTTAGGGTTACATGTGGGTGACTATGGGGTTGATGGTAAATGACGAATGCCGGATTTCTTGAGGCCAAACTATTTACTGATAATTTCCAAATTACATTTTTACAAGTGTGTTATAAGTGACGGGCGCGAGACGACTAGCGTCCGCGCATTGATCGCTACTGGAAGTTACTAGAAAGCTGACATTGCAAAACGTGACTATAACATGTGTCGCTACATGTACATAAGTACTATTGATGCATCATAAATGTGTTGCTGAATAGATTCGAATTGAAGACAACTCGGGACGGGCCGAGCGTCGCCGCCGCCGTGTCTCGGCAAACCTGCACCTGTGGAAATTCTATTAAAAGACTTTGAAACATGATCGGTGAGAGCGATACTTCCTCACGCACGCTACACACTGCGGGCCTGGGCCTCACCTCTCCTCCACAGTCCGAACCCAGGCGGCGATGGTTAAAGAAGTGGTAGAATGCGTCGGCTATAGGCTGTCTGTTTGCTCGCGTCGAGTTCAGGTCCCTCTCTGCACCTGTAGAGATGTACGTGCCATTTACATCGTAATGCGCGTTGCGCTAGACCAGTTCTCGGCACGGGAAAATGCTGTCCACATACACTCGGCTAGATAATGTATTGTAGCATTGTCGTGTTGATGCTGGGGCGAGTGGTTTTTTTTTGCGCCTACGGTTATGGGTAGAGTTGGACTGGATAAGTATTGAGATTTCATTGGCGGGTGGTTTTTGTGGAGTGCGGGTATGTGACGCACGCGGGACATGATGGATCGGGAGCGGGGTCCCACGGCCAGGTGGCGGCCATCGACACCGCGGCAGCCGCACTCTCGACGCTCGCCGAGCCCCGCCGAGCCGAGCCATCAAACGAGTTCTTATCTCGCGCTGTAAAATTTTATTGATACCGATAATGCGTAGTGCAATTCTATTTATGTTAATACGCTATAGGCAGTTCCACCTATTGCATGCAATCGTGGAAATAAAGCGCGTTAAGGGAAAGTCTGTTCCTGATTGTTTTGTAAAACAATAAAACCGACTAAAACCAACTAAATAGCAGGATACTTAAAAGTAAAATTATCTACTTCGAATGTCTGGCAAGGAATCCGAATGGAGGGAATAGAGACGTTAAATAACAGAGGTCGCATTTTTCAACCGTATATTTTGATCTCATAAATAGAATGATAATAAATTTATCCTTTCAACGATTCATTCTGCGTTGTTAGATTTTTATTTTATTGAGCTGCTTCGGCTTCGGTGGCATGGCATGAGCGGGGAGCGGGGCGGGGGCGGCGGGGCGCGGGGATTGCGCCCGCGACGGATAGTCTGCCCGATAAAGGAAGATTTTATGCGCTCGATTTAGCATGAAATTGGAACACAAAGTGAATAAAGCCACAAGATTGTAAACATTATGAGGTTTCCCTTTTTTATTACAACCGTTCGGCTTATTTACGAGTATCTTTTTATTGGTCACCAGTGTCTGGCCGGTCCCTCCGTTTACTGCCTTGTTAAAGTCTAGTTAACGAAACGACGGCGTCCAGTGACCGGCGCAAGTGAGCACTTGCCCTCTATTTAATTGGAAATTTATCGCTTTACCTCCCGCGAGCTAATTGATTCTGCAGCACTGCGGCGTGTCCCGGGAAATGTCGTTATCCGCTCCCATTTCAATTCCACATCGAAGTAAGTAGTAAGTACTCCATTCTGAGTGCCATTCGATGATCGAAATGATCGTAACTTAACTTAACTCAACAATCACGGCAGGCCTTCCACGGGCTACCTAATTCAGAAATGGAACAGAAAGGAAGGATCGAGTTGGAGATATCCTTTTATTGGGTCTGTCGTTAGTTAAATGACGTTTGTGTTTCCCACGCGGCCGGGGAGGAAGCGGCCACCACAATGAATGACTCACTAAAGTCTTAAGCTCTATTTCAACAAGTCATAGTGCAATTAATAATAAGCGGCATCCTGTCGAATTATCTCCCGCGCCGTGGCAGGGGTCCCGGCGGCTTTAATTTACCACAATGGAGGTTCGTTCCGAGAAGCGGCGCGGCGGCCGATCAACCGATTGTTTCGTCGAAAACAAACACGAAATAATTATCATAAAGATGAAGAGTGCCCGCGAGAGTGCCCGCGCTAATGTGCCCACCTGGTGGCCGCCCGCCCGCCCATCTCTCCCCATCACACATCACGCATTATCATTTTTCATCACATTTTCTTATAAAGTCATTATTTCTATGCCATCCACGAAACCGTGGGAAATGTTGCACTGAAAAGAAAACACTCAGAGCCCATTGTAAAGCTAATTGTCCATCCATTTTGTTAACGATTACAGTTATACAAGCTGAGCCGTCACCGATAACGGCGTCTTTGATTAGTTTTCGACCATTAAACTAATTATTGTGCGTTTCTCCGAAGGACCAGAGATTTCTATTAGCGTTCCACTTAACATGTTCGGCAGTCGTCGGGCCCTTGTAGGCTGTAATGTGTCTGTGAGGTGGTCGTGCTATCTGAGCTATGTGGCGTAATCTCTGCCGTGCTTACGGTACCGGCTTGTCCACGGGGGACAAAGGCAGTTATCGCCGGACATCGGCGCTCGTCCCGGTGAGCTCACTCTCACCCCACAGATAACTCTGTTAAAAGCCTCTCAGCAATAATTTAACACTCGGGCGGCAACGAACTGTGAATGCTACAGATAAAATGCTTTGACGAATTCCTAGCCTGTCCGCTGACAATGGCGAAATACGTTAGATTAGGAATTCTTTAAATGAGAAATTTTTTTTTTTTTTTTGTTTGTGCGTCTGCTTCGTGTGTCGTTTTTGCCGCGAGCCGCGGTGGGCACAGGCCATTAAAACGGGAACAATGGGCCACACACTCCCGACCACCACCCATTAACAAAGCTGGATGCGGATCACGTCAATGGCTCCTATCTGCAAATTGTAATTAACTATCGACCGTTTGTGGAAATAACTTCTGTGAGAATCGCGGCACCGGATATTGGTACTTAGATAGACAGACAACCTTTTGTAATAGATATTTTATCTAAGTTGATACGAGCCTAGTGCTAATTTGGCAGCTAAGTAGTCGATTCAATCACCTATTGTTATTTCTATCCTTCCCTATTTGGCATGAAGTGATGCATCTTGTGCTAAATTATTGTACAGTCAACAAAAAGGCTAAGTAGCCACCATTAGTGCAAACAGTAAGTGATCGGATAAATTCAATGACTCCTGGAATACAGTTTTGACTGCTTTAGAATTCAGCAGTACTCACTTAATTGTAACTATACATGAATTTAGCTCTAGGGATGGATATTTATCTCTTTTAGTGGTACCTAAGTAGCAGTGCAACGATAGGGTTTGCTTAATTAAATCAGTAACTTATTAATTAGAAAAACTTGTCCTACTCAACTGCAATACAAAATACGGGACCTATCTCAAAGCTACGCCTAACAAGCTCCATCGAATGCCTACATGATTGTTATTACACATTCTTATCTCGAAAATAAATGACTCATTCCCGAAAATTGGGGAATGTTGGAAAGGTCCGTAGTGTTTGAGAATTTTATCAATGATACTTTAGAGCAGCGGGACTACCACCCGGAGTGCTGTGTCTTCCCACTGGACTGGACGTGTGGAGTCCGCTTTTACTATTAGTTAAATGTCGAGTTTTTTATTTATAAGTACTTACTTAATTCCGGAGGTAGGTAGTTTTGACGGAAAACACATGGGAAAAACGTTTAATATTGTCTTACATTTTTTACCTTTTATTTCATTTAAAAAGTTTTTTTTCTGTATTTTTTCAGCTAGAGGTATTTGGTCACTAATAGTAGTTAGCTACTTACATGACTGAAACTTAATAGAAATTCTAGATAGACAACACATATTAGGCACTTCAGCAATATCTGAAAGCTAAGAATGGAGAGTATGAAATTAATTCACACAGTTTCAATTTAATATTATTATCTTAACTGTAACTGTGCTTAAATCATGTTACGATTGTCAAACATGTTAGCTAAATATCTATTTTCGCATAAGTACTTAGGTATACTTCATAATTTTGTTTACCAAAATAATAAGCCAATTCCATATTTACGTATCCCATGAAAGTTGTGCCTTTGTCTCACAGCTATTCCAATATTAGACTGGAACTTAGGTGGGCTCGTAAAATATTGAATTCCATAACATCATGAGGTTTAGAGATTTAATCTGATTACGTTGCTTGTCCTATTTGTTTGATTTACTTGTTAACTACGTGATTATGTCAATGACTTAATTCCATAGGTAATATAAGGTTTAAGAATGTATCCTAAAGAAAAATTTTGATTATGAATGGGTAAATTAAAATGAATTAAAGATAAAGAATAGTCTACAAAATAAAGCACATAAACATCTACATTAAAACTACTAGGTAGGTAGAACACAGTTATGAAGTAGGGAAAAAACTACCTATAGATAATGCAGGATGAAATTTTATTAATTGATGAAACATTCTTAACACTAATATTTTTTGGCTTTCCTTACAATTTTGCTGATCGTGTAAGTATCCTTTTCGTATACTTTTGTCGTATGCATATACTGTTTTTTTTCATTTAGCTACTTTTACCTCATTACATGTCTTGTCATGTCTTGTACTTATTCCTACCTTGTAACTAACTTGTAATACAAAATTGGTAAGTATAAGTACCAGGAACCACTTTTAATAGATTTACCTGAAATAACCAATTCATATTCATGATATATGCAAGTACTATGTAATGCAAGACCAGCTAGCTAATGTAAATACTAAGAACTGTAAACAAAACAGTCGAAACCTTCAAAACAAGCAATAATTTCTATGAAACCGCGCAGCAAACGAAAGTAAACATATCCATATTTATTTTACACGGAAAATTATCTAATTATACCGCGTGCGAATTGAAATTCAGCACGCCGCCATGTTTGTAAACCCGAAGCGGCCAAGACTCGGCGGAGCCTTGAGCAGTGCAGCCCAACATAAGCCATGCGCGTGCGCAACACGAGCCAAAACCTCCACTAACCACGTCAACATTCGGCTGAAAATGCCGTGAAGCTTTCAGCTAATATTCGGGAGCACACTGAAAAGTGTTTACTCATTAATCACGCTCATTGTTTGAAATGCGTCTATTTTGATGCGGCTACAAAGAGAGCCGCAACTCCACGACTCCTGCGCGCATGCGCCGTTGTTTAACAACACGGATAGCTAGTTAGATACGTACCTACTCTCACGGATGGTTTCTAAGCCGGTAGGTCACCGACGAATATAGGTTACCTAGTGATTTACAGTTAAAGACTTTATGAGGCGCTAATTGAAAATGAGCAGCATTAACTTCAGTTCAAAGGAGATTCGAATTAGATGGGTAACTCGTTAAATTATTATCCAGTAAGAGTCTGTTTAAAGTAAATGAAAACATAATACTTAGTTAGGTGGAGTAGAGCACGGCGCTTTCTGCTTTCAGTTAGTAAATATAGGTAAAGACCTGAAGGGTTACTCTACATGGTTACTCTACACTACAATGACAAAAAATTAACGAACGAGAGCTTTCGTAAAATCGGCACGTTTAATACAGCGAGATAGGTCGTGGTTCGCGCTTCGAAACTTCGTAGAGTGACCCCCCTAGTGGACTTCTTGGTTTGGTCCCGATTTTTTTTCGAGAATCTGAGGTCAAATGTCTTTGAGACTATTGTATCATACCTACTATACTACTCTTAACTAAGTGATCTACGTAAGTGTGACTTTCCAAAGCGAGATAATAGAGAATTAAGAGATCTTAATTTACCTTCACGGAAACTCAATCACCAAACAGGTGATAGGTAATTTCATAGGGAACAAATCCGGACAATCAAATATAATAAAACAATAGAATAGACCCAAAGATACATATATTAGTAAGTGTCCTTTTCAATTCAATGTGGGTATGGTTACTAATAAAAATTACCTACACATAATGAGAAATGATAATAGGTAAGTCTACCTAGGTATTATGATTATAGGTGTAGGTACCTATCATTCAGTCATTCAGCTTCATTACACTTCTGTTATGTCTCTCCTTGTCTTGCCAAACTATCAAAGCTCCTATTAATTCAAACATGATACCTGCAGTAACTGCATAAATAACTTTGTACCTAACTAATTCTCTACTTAAGCGCTTATTATTTTATTTGTATGGGATTACCAAGTTATTTATGCAGTTAGTGTATCCTGAAAACCGCACAGAAATGGACAACATTTCAAAAAATTAAAGCTTCTATAAATCGAAAACCATTTCGAGATTTAGCTCTAAAGGCCACAAAAAATTTTTTTTTGTATTTTTTGGATGTATCATTTTTGAGAAAATCATGAAATAGTAAAAAAGTGCTGATGACGTCATGCATCATGTGCGATGCATTTTGATGATCAAAGCCTATAGATTTAAAAACAAAGTAACTGTCACTTTCATTTTTGATTGACGTTGACGTTTTATCGTGACGTTGTTGTTTATTTGGGTCATTTTCATTAATTCTGTTCTAACACTTTCTGACTATTTTTTTATTTATTATTAAGAGATGACCTCTATATAATATGTCCCAGAGCATGCCACCGCCTACACAGCTGAAAAAATGCTTCTGCTTATTTTTTTACATGATAAGTACCTACTTACCATCATCAGAAATATCAAGGTCATTTGAAAATGACCCATTTGTTGGTTAATAATAATAATAATAATAAAAATCTTTATTGCGCAAAAGAAATGTTACATATTTACTATATACTAAACAAGGTATTATACTTAAACTATATCTATGCACACGTCTGAATTGGACATTAATCACAAGGAGCAGGGGTCCCCAAACTAGGCTCAGCCCGTATCTTGGGGTACCAAATATGACTTGACTAAAGTGAATTTATATTAATTAGTAAAACATAAACAGTGTAACTATGTCACACAAGAGTGAAATAAAATTTCAAAAACAAAACAAAACATAAAATTATCTTAAACAGTCTTCTTGTTATGGTAACTAGTTATATGTAGAAATAAAATCTTAAATAAAATCTTTAAATCAATCAATAGATAATGCTGGTAATAATTCTACAAGTATTATAGGATATCCTCAGTACAATAATAATCTAGTTTGAGTAAGCATTCCTTCAACTTAATTTGGTTGGTTGGCATGTAAACAAAGTTTAAATGTCACTTGTCAGTGTCATTTATGTTTTTTTTCGAGACTCAGGCAATAGACAAAAATTAAAATTGAGCCTAATATGTGACGTCACTTCCGGTTTTAAAATAATTAACTTTAAAGTTAAAAATAACATGCAAAAATTTATGTATATACAAAATAAAAAAATACGGGTCCACTAATTTTCTATAAACTTTCCGAATAACTAATAAAAATATAGGGTAAAGAAAATGAAATGTTGTCCATTGAAAAATATTTAGCTTTTACGTTGGTTTTACATTAGAAACGACTTCTGTTCTGAAATTGAGGCTTCTATGATGCTGCTATGTCTGCTAAAAATGCCTATTTCTGAGCACACTACTTTTTTAATGTTTGAAATCCGTCCATAAGGCAAAGTCATTTAATATTTTATCGGGTCCCGCCCGCCCGTGGATAGCGATGACGTCATAGGACTGAATCCGCGCGCGATCGCAGTAGTCCATAACTAATGATTTGTGATTATTTCGAGAACGTGTGATGTCACTAGTTATCAGAATACATCAAACTTTCAACTGGATCTAGAAGATCTTCAATTCGGTTCTTTACACTAGAATTTAGAGCGTCTTGGTCGTTTTATTCTTTAAAAAGGGAACAAATTCAACGAGTTCCAGGCGTTCCAGCCTGCAAAAAGGCTTGAACATTATAGACCGGCCTGCTAGACCTACAACCTTGGAAAAATTGCCAGAGGTGACTGGATGAGGAAAATCGAGGACAGAGTGTTATGGCACTCCTTGGGAAAGGCGTATGTCCAGCTGTAGCTGATTACAGGTGATGATGACAAAATAATGATTTAAAAACACACACTTGGGTGGCTACTACGTCTCTGGCAATGTGCATTAAAAAACTCAGTTACATGTATGGGGGGCCCCACCCCCAATTCTTTTTTTTACTATTTAGTGTCATATTTTTGTAGCGGTTCATACAACACATATTCCCATCAAATTTCATCACTGTAGTACTTATAGTTTCCGAGTAAATCGGCTGTGACAGACGGACAGACGGACATGACGAAACTATAAGGGTTCCGTTTTTGCCATTTTGGCTACGGAACCCTAAAAAGGAAGTTAACAAAAACCATGACTGACCCTCATTCGTAAACTACTGGTTCAAATTTATACAATTTGAAATAGTGATTTATTCCATGCTTAAATTGTAATAATAACTACCTAAGTACCTAGGTACCTTGTGAAAATTCAGAGTTGAGTTTTCCGTTGGTCTACTATTTAGGTATGGGACTAGCAAGCTCTTCTCGTTTAGAGAAGTACCTGTGTTCCTTGAGCAAACTTATCCTTATCCCGAGCTAGCTTTGCTCGCTTATTCTGGGGATGTGTATGTTTGCCTGTATTTTTTTAAACATTGAGTCGGTGGTTTTTCATATCAAATTTAAATTGTCCATTTCATTTAGATAGCAACGTTGAAATTACAATTACAATTTCGGTGAGAACATTACCAACGTTTTTTCAACGGTCGAAGCTGGGAAACGCCAATGACATTTGTCACAAACGTCAAAAATGACGGCAGACGTCAAAATCAGCTGGAAATGGAAATGGAAAAATAAAAATATGATTTTTCTACTTGTTTTCACGAATATTAACGCATAAAAAAATAAAATCCTAATTGGTTTACTTGAAAATGTATTCTAGAATAAAAATAAGGTGAGATTTTGATGTTCCTGCAAATTATTAATCAATGAGGCGTCTGTATCGGCTTTGTGATATTGTTTAACTTCTATACAATTATACTAAGAACATTGTATTCGATTTTAAGGGTACAATGTCCCTGCGGGATCCTTATAAGATGCCTGAGCCAAGCTGAGATATCGACCGCTTTGCGGCCGTTCTATTTTAGTGTACATCCAGATTTGTTTGGAAAATTTCCAGAACAAAGAGTGAGTACCTATAAGTATCTAAGTACCTACTACATAATGATATTTCCATACATTTTTCAATTTTTACTGGATGGTATGCCTCATTAAATGACTATATCATTTGTGTGATGAATTAATTATCACTAGTAAGAATAGAAGAGAAACTTTAAAACTAATTTATCAGTTACTATAACTTATCATTTTAATTGAACAGAAAGTGAATGAGAGCTCACTGCAACAACTAAGTGCATTGTTGGAAGCGCAGCAGTCTAGTCGGACAATGAAAGTTCCTCCTCTACCTTTTTATTTAAGAAATAAAGATGTATCAGAAGGTTTGTTGTATTTTTTGCATTATTGCCTTTATGTGTTTATGATATAATTACATAATTTGCTATGGATATTGTTGTGTAACCAAGATTAATAGAAGAACGCTAAGCTCACTATGAGTGGTGTGGATGTATTGAGTGGATTTATTGACCTCTGAGATAAATTTAATATTACAATTAATTTATAATTTTTTGATAGTATACATTGAGACTGACAACACTTATCTATTGTGTACGCCTCATGGCAAAGCTTGGCATGTTCTAACTTACATTTAAAACCAATCATCATCGTCATCACAACCCATTATGTCCCAATTGTTAGGGCTTGGGTCTCCTTCCAATGAAGGAAGGGTTCTAAGCCAAGACAAATGTAGTTAAAAGATGAAGATAAAAAACAACCAAACTCTCACAATATATTGATCTCTCAAAAAGGCACGGACATAAAGTCTGTGGAGTGATAATAAAATCTTAAAAAAATAAAATAAAAAAAAAGCCAAGACAAATGTAACATGTTAACTAACTAGTGTTCAGGATTTTAAATTTTTGTATGTTTCCTTTCAGGTGAATTTAAGTATGTAAGAATCCATCTTACTGGTAACACAGTCAGGGATACAGTTGTTAAAGTTTTAAGTACCTGTGATATTTCTACCAAATATGTAGACAAAATTCCTAGAACCACCCCAGTACCTGAAAAAATGTGAGTTTCAAAAAGTAGATTGTTAAAAATAAAACAATAACATTTTATTATTTCAATTCAACTCAATTTTGGTTGTATGGCTTTTTGCCGTGTGTGATTTTATTATTTGTATGCAAGTAGTAATAACTATAGGTAAATCTTCTGTTTTCAGTAAAACAGACTTTGACAAAGCATATGAAGAATACAGCACAGAATTTGAAAAGGCTAGAAGAATGAAAATGAAAGTTGAGGAGAAGAAAGCACCTGAAAATATTGTGTAAGTTTATTTCTGAAGAGGTCAATCTCACCATCTCATTGAAGCCAAATAGATAGGTAGTATTATTTATTTGTACGCAAACATAAAATAAGTTATAGAACTTATATATTAACACATACATACATACATACATCCATCCTGACATCCCTCAGCAGGGATAAAGGGCCTTGAGTAGATTTCTCCATCTGACTCGATCTTGGGCAGCGGCTGCGAGATCCTCCCACTTCATATTAACACATAGGTAGGTACAAATGGTGGTCTTATTGCTTAAACCAATTTTTTCAAGAAAACCTTTGGGTGGAGATATGCATATTTTCTCAAATTTTTACCTCTATATACATGATGTATGTATTACTTATCTAAAATATACCAAACACAATACCTCTATTATCCATTAAAACGTTGTTTTCAGAGAGTGGATATATGAAAACAGTGAAAAAGCCAAACAGAAGTATGAGTCTACGCACGCAACCAGAGACCAAGTCAAGAGTCTTGCGGCACAACTTTGCCAGACTTATGGTATAAAAGAAGTTGGTAAAAATCAATATTTTGCTTCATCATCATGATCATCATCAGAAGACATTATGATGTTTTTAATGTGCTATTAGAAAAACTCCTATTGCCGTAGTGCAATTATTTTACATTAATACAAAATTTATGTGCTCAACTTCATATTATTATAATATCTACATGGCGAGCGACATAAGTCTTGTAGTCCAGTCAAGGAATGAGGTGTAGAGTGCGTGAGCAGGTAACTCAGCGATTCCTTCAGAAACTTGTTCAGGGGGCTTAGGTTGTTAACATACCAAAAGTCCTGACTCCTAGGTGATGAGCGGGGGGGAGGAGGGGGGATAAAGATACGAATTTTTGGTTTTTTGCTTATATCTCAAAAACGGTGCATCGGAGACAAATATTATAAACTACTAAAATGGAGGTCTTAAAATTATCTAAAGTTAAACACATTTTAGTTAAACACATTTATTTACAAAAGCACAATACAATTTACAGACACATAGATTTGCCAAACCGTGAGGTTTGTTGGCAGAAAATCCTCTCGTTTACAATACGAAGTTTACATTGTATTGAGCAAGTATGTAAGTACACAAATGAACAATATAAGAAGGTACAGATCAATCATAATCATCTTGATAAGGCAGAAGATAGGTAATAATACACTAGTTGTTCATATTTAATATGTCATGTATGAAAATATATTACAGGACAATAAGGTTCTTTATCTTCAACAGTAAGTACAGTAAACAAAGTCACAGTAATTCACCGGGCATGTAATGTAATTTCAACTTAGTTTTAAGCATATTTTTACTTGTACAATTCAGCAAAACATCCGTCGGCAATTTATTACATAATCTAGGAAGTAGAAACGAAATGGTTCTTTCTCCATAATAGTTATTAGCTTTTTTTGTTTGAAACATTTTTCTAGTTACTTTTCTTGTTTGAATTTTATGGCTGACACAGTCCAGGCTCTTTACATTATTTATATTTTCTATGTGAGTCACATATTTTACCTTCTCATGTATAGGTAGTATTTTACATATATTAAACAGCTTATCATATTCATGGTTACAACTCAATTTAGTTTTTTTATCAACTAGGAACTTTAAACATCTTATTTGCAATGACTTAATTTCATCAAGGTAGGTTTTAAAAGTGTGACCGTAACTGCTTAGCCCATAAGATACTACAGAATCAAACAAAGCATAATAAACAGATAACAGGGTCGATCGACTAACAATGCCACTAAGATAGTAAAACTTACCCAGTATACATCTTAACTTTTTACATACTTCTTTTATATGCGTTTTCCAACTCATATTAGTGTCTATTGTCAGACCTAAATATTTATATTGTTTTACAAATTCTAATGCATCACATTTACAGTGCGCTAAACGGTTATGTAAACAGTCGTAGCTATGACCTATCACTTGCAGGCTCTGACTGTCTTTGCCATTATAGGGTGAGTGTATATGTCGCAGGCATCTGGTTTAATCTCCTGTTTGATTGAACCGCTAGCCCGTTCATTGGATGACGCTATTCAGTTGTATGACTAGGCCGAACGTTGATTGTACAAGCGTCACAAAACGTCCAACTAGTTAGCGGACTTAAAATCAGTCAGGTGGTGAATAAAACAAATATGGCGTCTAACAGCGAACAGCTGACACAAAAAGCACTTGTATTGTTATTTTTTGCAAATAAATTAGCTTCAAAGTGCGTTATTTATGTTAAAATAGAGTGACAACATGGATTTACCTATTATTACACCGCCGGCGGATAGTTTCAAAAGAAAAATGTGCTGAAACTGGATAATTATGAACAACAATATCAAGGTACGTTTATTGTTATTGTTTAGTTAATTTGTGAGATGAGAGCTTTGTAACATAGTCTTTTTGTTGACTCTTGTCTGGTCATGTTCATCCTAACCAGACATTACAAAGTTGCTATACTATATCCCATTTAACGACTTCGCTGAATAACGTTCAGTCAAGACGTTGGACGTTACAGTCAACCACTTGACGAGTTGTTCTTTAGTCATTCAACTGAGTAGCGTCATCCAATGAAAGGGCTAGCGGTTCAATCAAACAGGAGATTAAACCAGATGCCTGCGACATATATACATCACAGATCACCCCCAATAGATTCCGCCTACACTACAAGGCAAGCGACGCGCACCACGCATTAGCTCAATAAGTATAATAATGAAACAAAGCTTGACAGCGCTCCTTTAGTTCTGACCAAGATTCAGACCCGCGCGTAGTGTGGAATAATAAACTGTTAAAAATCTTTTCCAACGAAAACATATGACATTTTAATGCCGTTTTGTGGTGTAAAGTGGTGTGGGAAGTCTTCTAAGACTTCAAACTTCCAAAAAGATGGAATTACTTTCCACCGGTAAGTGAAATCATAAAAAAATATTTTATTATGTTAGTGAAGCAAAGGTCAATATATAATGGTTTATTAATAATAGAACTTACGCTATGCGTTGATGTCTTTTGAAAATGTCTCTTTCTCACCTGCGGTAATGAAATTACCTGTCCTTTTTTATCAAAATCACGCGATACTACTAGTGTTGTGTAGCGCCGAGTTCCGCGCTCAAGTTTTTATCGATCATTTTAACATATTTCAATTTACATGTAAAGATAATAATAATAATTATAGCTTCAAAATACTACTTGTTAGTTTATAGAGTATATTTATTGGGTCGGGGGTTTTTTATACAAATGATGTTGGGATTTTACACGGCAAATTTTCTTATTTTTAAAGTGCAAGATTAATGCGGAACATTATTGTAATCGTTTGTTTTAGGTTTCCGCAATGCCCTGAAAGAAAAAGCAAATGGATAGATGCAGCACATCGTGGCGACCTTTGGTGACCTAATTAATCCATTTAAAAAATCAATAGTAATGCTATTTCTTCGCGTGTACTGATTATTGCTGCCCACTTCGTCGGCCTATGATTATGTATCGTCATAATTTTAGCATATTTTTTAAATTATGTAAAATTTTATCTACTTATAATAGGTAAGTCAAGAATAGCTTCTAATACGTACCTTTGTACCCTCATAATGTTATGGTTTTTTAAGTGTGTTTTTGATTCAATTGTAAGTATTAATTGTAAATATTAAATTGTAATTGTAAATTGTAAACTACCCTACCTTACACTACACTACCCTACCCTACCCTACACTACACTACACTACACTACACTACCCTATCCTACCCTACCCTACCTTTCTTACCTTTTAAACCTTCCCTGGAGTTTCACGAACATTTCAAGACCAAAATTAGCCAAATCGGTTCAGCCGTTCTCGAGTTTTAGCGAGACTAACGAACAGCAATTCATTTTTATTATACATGTGTATAGACTAGCTGACCCGGCGAACTTCATACCGCCTCTTACCCTACACTACCCTACACTTCCCTACACTACACTACCCTACACTACCCTACTCTACCCTATACTACCCTACCCTACTACCCTACTACCCTACCCTACCCTACACCACCCTACACTACCCTACACTACCCTACCCTACCCTATACTACACTACCCTACACTACCCTACACTACCCTACCCTACCCTACCCTACCTTTTTTACCTTTTAAACCTTCCCTGGACTTCCACGAATATTTCAAGACCAAAATTAGCCAAATCGATTCAGCCGTTCTCGAGTTTTAGCGAGACTAACGAACACCAATTCATTTTTATTATATAGATTATTAAGATTATGTAAATAAATAATTTTCTCAAGAAAAACATTTTTATTTTCTAATTTTTTAAAAAATTATTTAACCTTACTTTACTGTTATATAATTTTTGTGACTTTAAATTTGTAGTTCGGAAAATCACAGGTCTTACGTTGGAATTGATTCGCTATGACTATCTATCGATTAGTTGCTAACTCTGTGATTTCGGTGTCGCATCACTAGATCGTGGATGCGTTCTAGCGCGATTCTGAATTAGCCAATCACTCGCCCGCTTTTTTGCTCCCCGCACACCCTTCCTTCCTCTAAATTTGGTGAGTTCGGTCCAGTGCAAATGTCGCATTAGGCGGAATCTATTGGGGGTGATCTGTGATATACATGCATTTAGTCTTTTTTATGTTAAGTATTATACCATTGTCATGCGCCCATTTTGTAATGCTATTGAAATCACCTGTATCTTAGAATTAATAGCTTTTAAATCTTTACCTGCACTAAGTATACACATGTCGTCGGCGTACATATACACTTTACAATTTTGAACTACATTTGACACACTATTTACATGCATTATATAGCCAATAGGCCCATAAACTGAACCTGTTGGTACCCCGTATTTTATTTGTTCCGCGTGACTATGGTTGTTATCTACGACTGTTTGCATTTTCCTATTGTTAAGGTAGCAGCGGAACCACTCACTCATCGGGCCCCGTATACCGCACTCATTCATGGCACGGATTAATAGGTCGTGGTCTAAAGTATCAAATGCTTTTTTGTAATCTATAAATATGGCCAAAACTTGATTCTTATTATGTAAATACTCATTAATATCATTTGTAAACTTTGATAAGGCCGATGTCGTGCTATGGTTGCGCCTGAAGCCATACTGATTACTAGACAAGATTTCGTGTTTTTCTAAGAATTTTGTAACTTGTGCGACAATAGCTTTTTCTGTAATTTTATTAATAACTGACAAGATGGCAATAGGACGATAGTTTGAGTAGTCAGTGTGGCTCCCCTGCTTAAATATTGGTCTGATAAGTGATAATTTTAGCTGATCTGGATAAATACCTTTTTTGACACTTACATTTATGAAATGAGCTATGACAGGACTAATTTTACATTTAATTAGCTTCAAATCCTGAATTCTTATTTTGTCTGAACCGGGTGACTTATTAATTGACATTTTATCTATAATTTTTTCGACACATGATGCTGTAATTGGTTGAAATCTAAAACTTACATTACAGGTATTTACATATGAGTTTCTGTCTAGAAAATTTACATTACATTTATGTTTTATGTTATCTATCTCTTGTGTAAATGTTTTTGTGAAGTTGTTACAAATATCTGTGATGCTACAGTCCCTCCCTAAGTGTTGAAGTATTGTTTCATCTATATTACATTTTCTTTTACCCATCCATTTGTTTATATTTTGCCATATTTTTCTATAGTCCCCTTTACAATCATCTATGACCTTTTTTCTGTAGATATTTTTTGCGATATTAATTTTTTTATTAGTTTTATTTCTATGCTTGGTATACTCTAATCTTAATGTCATATTACCTGGTGATTTTTTCCATTTTTTAAATAACAAATCTCTTTTTTTAATCATTTTATACAAGTTCTTTGTGATCCACGGTTTTGTTATTCGTCTGTTAACATATTTGACATATTTCTTTGAGTTTTCATAAACATCGCAAAATATATCACAGAGTTTATTATACAATAAAACAGGGCAATCTATTTCTACAAGTTTCTCCCACTCAATCTGAAATAGTTTTTCTTCTATAGTTTTATTATCTAGAATACATCGTTCCGCGCAAGAGTTTTTTATACTGAATGATGCGGACTGACAGGGCGATAAGCACCCACCTATTAAGTAGTGGTCAGATATCTTACCAGCTCTCAGTACGTATGACGATGATTCACCTTGGTTAGAATAATCCCTCACCCACATATGATCAATGCACGATAACACAATTTTGTTTTTTACAATTTCCTCACGAGTCACATCACTAATTCCACACTGCAATCCAAGGTCACACAATGTATCCTTATATTTGGTAGATATAGCACTGTTCACTCCGTCCAATATGTTGATATTAGTATCTCCAATCAATACAAGATGCTTCTCCTGCTGCAGACCGTGGAATAGGGATCTTAGTTCTTCTATAAATCGTAGTTTGTTAGTTTTAGGCGGCCTATAGACCGCTACAAGGTAGGTCGTCCCCATCTCCTGTCCTTGAACCGCGCCGTGGAGCACCTCGCATGATGTACCATTACTCGTGTTAGGTATGAATGAGAGGTAACTTTTCAAATAGATAGCAATGCCACCACCTTTTCGATTTATTCGCGTATTTGTAAACAACTTGTAGTTCTGCATATTATACAGACAGGCTTCCTCTTCTTTTATGTTTATTTCTGTTAGAATAATGACATCAATATTTTGTTTACATTGATCAATCAATACTTGAAATTCTGTGAAGTTTTTTCGCATAGACCGTATATTCAGATGAATGATGTTTATATTTCCAATCTGTTTGCTATTTATAGATTCTGCCCAATTATCAAGATTAGTGTACCTTTTGTAGTTTATATCAGTAATAAAATGAAGTTGCTGCACATCTTTGGATCCGAATTATAATGAAATTCGTATCAACAATCGATTGGCACAGAGTGTAGTAGAATAGGAGGTATAATATAAGTTAAATAATATTATCATTTTGGTTTTAGGTGCAGGTCAATATCGGATTCGTCACGTATTTGCTTGATTTTATTGTCCGTGTCATCTTTTTTGACTAGGATTTTCCCGTTTTGAATCCAAATGTATTTAACAAACCCTTTGAGCTTCGTTTTTGTTTCCCAGAATAGTTGTCGGGTCTCCTTGGTCACACTCTCATTGATGAATATAGGCGATTGGTTATCATTGGAGAAAATCGTACTGTTTGTTAGCCGCTGTTTGCGGCAGGCGAGCCAGCGGTCGCGCGCGCCGCGGTCACTCAGCTTGGCAACAATCGGTCGCGGCCGACCGTTATTCTTATCTCCGCCGCCTACCCTCCATGCGCTAACAATTTGATTTTCTTTTAAGTTAAGCTTTTCTGCAATTTTTTGCACCACTTTCATGATATTTTCACCTTCCTTCTTTTCGACCCCTACCAGCTCAATGTTCTTTTCGGGTTCCGCTCATCTGGCATAATCTTTATTGACCAAAACTCATTTCGCATAACTCGTATGGTCTAAACTTTTTTGGCCGAACCATCACTTTGCCAAGACTTATGTGGCATAAGGCTCGTTTCGTCTAAAACTCTTTAGGCACAATCTTTAAACACCTAAGTTTCGTTTGCTCAAATTTATGTTCGTCTATAACCTGTGTATAATCTTGTTTCTCCTAATGTTATCTTAATAAATAATATATTAAGTATGTAGTAAATGTACAAATTGTGGTATTTTTCTCATACATCCCGAAAATCACGATATTGTATGATCAAAAAATCGAAAGTTAACGACCAATATAATTATTACAAACCCCATGAGATCGAAACCTAAAAATAGGTGCGACGACGAGCAAAGCGAGGAGGAGCGTGTTAGGTGTACATGTTCATCAAAACCAAAGCGGAGCGCAGCGAAGCGGAGCGGAGCGTTTTCCAAACAGCGGAAACAATACAAGGCACCAGTTTGCGCTATGTAGGGAGACGCTCCGTCAAAGTTAAAGCCAAACGAATATTATTACTTTGTATAAACCTATGCCATAGCATTATTAGGCTATTCAAGATTTGGCCATACCATTGTTAGGCTAAACAATGTTATGCGAAATAACTTTTTACTAAACGAGATTTATGCCATACGATTTTCGGCGTAACGAGACTTTGACCAAACGTTACTATGCAATACGAGATTAGGCAAAAAAATCTTATGCCAAAAAAGGTAGAACCGTTCTTTTCTAATTCCTTCTGCTCTAATATTTGAATTCTTTCTTCCAACGATTTATTGCATTTTTCTAGGTATTTGTTATGTTGCTGCATATCTTTTATGTAATTTTCTTCCTTCTTAAATCTTTCAATAGTTTCCTTCTTGAATTCAATCAGTTCCTGGTATTTTTGTGCGTAAAAATCAATCGCTTCGCTCATTTCTTGCAACTGTTTTTCTATTTTGTACATAATGCTTAGCTTCGAGTTGATTTGCTCCAGTAAGGTTTCTGTCGGTGCTGCAGTTATGTGGGCAGCATCAACTTTAGTGGTCACTGGGGGATCCAATTTAGGGGAACCAACGCGGTTAGAACAGCCATCGCAAATATGGCTGCCTCCGGCACTAGAATTTTTCACACACTTCTTATGGAACAGTCCACCACAATGTCCTTTACACTGAAAAAACTCCTCCTTAGTTTTAGCAACATATTGCTTGCACTTTTTGCACGTTGACATTATTAAAGGTAATTAGGTTCTACGTAACAACAATATTTGTGACTCGCGCTTGCGCCAGTGTCCTTACGCCGAGAGTGCGCGCGCCAGACTAAAAACTTTTATATCATATGTTTTTTCTAATTACTAACCGTTTTCGAGCTATTACCCTCGGAAAAAATTGAAATTTACAAGAAAAAGTATTCATGTCAAAAAATTCATAAACATTGCATCATATTGTCTTAACCAATTCATAAACGAAAAAAATGAAGAGGAAAGAAGTTGTAGATTTTTTTATTCCCTTTTAGAATATATTACATATGGTGGTCAATGTCCAACCCGCCTAAAGTTAGAGGTATTTTAAACTTGCATTTTGGTAAAGTCACTGACATAGCTCACCGAATTAGTAAGGTTAAGTGTGAGTAAAATAGCTGTACCTTTAGGTGGGTTGGACATTAACCAGCATATGTATATATATTTTAAAAGGGAATTTAAAAATCTAAAACTTCTTTTCTATTCATTTTTTCATTTATCAATAGGTTTAGACAATATGATGCAATGTTTATGAATGTTTTGACATGAATACATTTTTCTTGTAAATTTCAACTTTTTCCGAGAGTAATAGCTCGAAAACGGTTAGGAATTAGAAAAAAACATATGATATTAAAGTTTAAGATAATTTTAAGAACTTTATTTCATTAGTTGAAAATATTTCTCTCCGATGCACCGTTTTCGAGATATAAACTAAAAACCAAAAATTCGTACCTTTATCCCCCCCTCCTCCCCCCCGCTCATCACCTAGGAGTCAGGACTTTTGGTATGTTAACAACCTAAGCCCCCTGAACAAGTTTCTGAAGGAATCGCTTAGTTACCTGCTCACGCACTCTACACCTAATTTTGAGTCCTTTATTGACTGGACTATTGTCAAGGTTTCAGAGACGAACGACAGAGCGAGTGTGACAGAAAATGTCACATGTTGCCTGCCCTTTTAATTTAACTGGCTTCAAAAAGGAGATTCTCAGTTGGACCTGTGCGTTATGTCGGCTGAACAGATTTTGATGCAGTTTTCACTAAAATATATTTAAAAGAAAATTCTCTTATTTCAGGTGAAATGGGATAGCGGATGGAACATCAGCCACATCAGAGGAGCGTTGCAGAGCTTGGTCGCCCTAGCTTCACAGCATTCACGACATATGACTAATTTGGAAGGTGGGTCATTCATTTGATTCACAATCAATACATATTCATTCAGAGAGCATCGTTCCTAATTGGATAGTTGTGTTAAGTTTCAAACTTTAATAGAAGCAGTATCCAACCATAAGTACCTACCTTCCGTCGTTTTTGGAACTCCTTCGGAAGCACCTTATATGCCTATTACATCGACAACTAATTCAAATATACATATATTTTTTTATTATACACCGGTAAGTTATTCGTTTTCGTATATAGCAAAACCGCCTAAATCTGTACTAAGCCAATATTGTTATTGTTGCAGGTCGAACAATAGCCCTCGGTCAGTTCACGGGGGTCAGTCTGGACGGAGAGGTGTTCCTCAATATCATCGATGTGAGACACGAGTGGTTGAACGTAAGTCCGCCCACAAATAGTTTAAAAACCCACAGACCTATGTAATCAAAGAATGCGCTTGGCATGATGAATGTTTTGTCTTGAAACAATAAATACCTACCTAAATAGCTGCAGCGTTCGCGAATCAGACCCGGGACTTTCGGCACAGCTAGAGTTACTTACTGCGCTATCCTGTCTTCAGTTCAACGAGTAATATTTAGTATTATAATTATTATTCGGTACTTTAGTAATTTTATGCAACTGAGCGTGTTCCAAGACTACACGAGACGTAGACGTAGCGAATACGAGATTGCAGAGGCCCTATTCAGCAGAGCTCACCAGTAGCTTTAATAATGAAAAGTTTTATCCAGGCCCAAGACAAAAACCTCTTGTAGAGAATGCGGTGCGGACTTTATGAATACATTTTGTTTGTTTTATTACAGTTAATAAAGAACGTCAGTCAGCAAGACAGTGCACTGGCCCTCATCCCCGACTACGAGGAGACACTGTCCGGCGTGCTCAGGAAGATACACATTTGCAGACGGTACTTATTTAAGTTTCACGTTCAACGAGCATTCACGTGTACTGAACTGGAGGGTCACTCTACCTATATGACGAAAAACTAAGTTTCGGAGCGCTGCGGGGCGGCGGCGCGAGCCCGGACATTATATATTTTTGTATTAAACGTGCCTATTGCACGGCAGCTCTCGTTCCTTAGTTTTTCGGCAATATATAGTAACCTTCCTGCACAGTCACATTATAGATTCGTCTTTGAGCATATTACAATAATACCTCCCTGACTGTTAGAAAAATATGATAATTTTACTCAGGTAGGCAAGTCGAAGATCCAGGACTCGGTGTGGGGACTCGACGTTAAAATCCGAAGGAATCTTGATGTTCACTCTCAAAATTCACTTTGTCTTTTTATGATATGGTAAACAAATGTAATGCCTAATGGATGCTGGTAATATTTCACCGATATTTCCCGAATTCACTATTAATCCGATAGTTACGACTAGAGATGCCACGAATATTCGGCAACTATTCGGTATTCGGCCTATTCGGCCAGTTTTTTCAGTATTCGGTATTCGGCCGAATAGTAAGTAGTATTCGGCCGAATACCGAATACTTAAAAAAATAGCAAGTATCTTACAAAAAGGAATAAAAAAATCAATTTAATCGAAACATTTAACTATCAAACAATAATTAATGCGAAAACCTGAATACAACATCGCGCTTACGACAGTTGCGCTTTTCTTCATAAAATATACAATACCTGCTACTGAGACACGGGTATTTTTTAACAAAATTTATAAGGTTTGGCTACTGATTCGAGTTGGTACAACTGGTGGTCAACCAGTTATACGGATCTGCCGTAAGATTAAGAAGAACACTTTTTAAATAAAACTTTAACTTATTGAATTATACTGGATCACCTGCCGAATATTCGGTGGCCGAATATTCGGTATTCGGCTGAGAGCGCCGGCCGAATATTCGGTATTCGGTATTCGGCCAAATCACTATTCGTGGCAACACTAGTTACGACGGCTCTGAATTACAATGGCAGAACTCCACGACGAAGACTACCGACATCTTGTCAAAATAAAATTAACCTACCGTACAAAAGGGAGTAGATTTATTCCAATCTACCCACATATACATATTAAAATTAGTCATGGTATTTAACACTGACTGACGAACATTGGCGTGTTATGTATGACTACCATGATTATTGTATCATTGCAAGGTGCTCATTGTAATGCTCGGTTCTCCTCCTTCATTGATGTAGGTAATACTCAATTCTGTAATGTTACATTACAAGCGAATACTCTCGGCATAGACTAATACACTAATCGGTTGATAAAATACAGCTAAACTCAGAAGTCAAGGCACACCACATACACACAAACACAGACACGTTAAACTTATAAGTAACGCCCTTCTTTTTTGTCGGAGGTTAAAAAATTCCAGCATTTCATTCTTGATGCCCATCTACTATGACAGCCAGATTCTAAAACCATAACCATAATCTAAAACCATATCAGTGGGCAGACTGTTAGCGGCGATATACTGAGATAATCAGAGCGCTAGCTCAGTCAGTCGCTGACGGTTTGCCTGCTGGGGACACGGCCTAAGTTTTACACCACACACACCAGTGTACCTACGAATTACAATTTCCTCCCCATTCTCCCAGTAAGTTCATGCCGAAGGTCTCCGCGCAGCAGTACTGCAGCCACTTGCGGCAGCTGGTCACGTCGGTGGGGGACTTCCACGGACGAGGGTCAAGGTTCCCGGACCACGTGCCCGACTCGCTTAGTAAATATGAGATCGTTGTTGAGCCGTGAGTGACTTTGTTGTTATTATTATAATTTACGTTAAGTCCTTACTTAAGATAGATTTTGCGTGGATCTTTCTGAAAAATCCTCAACCAAAGAACCATCTACGTACTTAGGACAAATGATCTGTCCAGCTAGCCTGGGCATGGGGCGCAAGACTCGCACGTCAAGACGTGACTAAAGTTCTCCGTCGCACTCGCTCTCGAGGCCGCGAAGTGTGAGTTTTAGTCACTTTGTGCGCGGCTTGCACCCCGTGCTAGCCCTTCTGATGAAGCAAGACATCGGGTGCCGACTTCTTCCAAATTTCTGGAAAGTCCCCAGTATTTTTTCCTCTAATAGATTCACGACTTACAGTTGATCTCATAATTAAAGTGATTTATTACGTCGGGTGTAGACATACTGCCTTCAGAAAGGCCACTGATAAAATTCCCCCCTATCCAGCGAGGCGGGTCCCCTGATGCTGTCACCCACGGGCCAGTTCATCACCCCCTCGTCGTGTCCCGCCGATGAACTCATCTACTTCATCGCGAAGAGGTTGGACGAGGCCACTCTACTGTTGACCGAGTATAGTATGTGAGTATGCTGGTCTTTGTAACACAATTTTATATAGGTTGTTGCAAAATTGGAATAGTACGCAGAAAGGTGGTGACTCGTCATTCTGAACACTTTAGATCTAAAATTCTCGATTTTTGTTACGTCTTCTTAGAAACTTTTAATCAAGAGGCGTGTAGTAAGGGGAGTAGAATTCGGTAATATTTCAAACAATGTGCCCCTTTGGCAGATTACACACAGATGAAACACTTACCATAAGTCAGGCGACAATAAGCTCTTGATTGTACCTTCATTAAACAGGCAGACATGGATGGCTAACAAAAGCCATTAATGACATTTTGCAATAATATATGTTTCTCTAACCCTATCTAAATCTTCTAATTACAGCAACAAGCACGTAGAGAAGGCTCTCTACAAGGAAGTGAAGGAGCGGTTCGGTCTACTGGAGCTGCACAAGGACGACAGCATCACGCCGGCGCTCATGATCCTGTGCTGCCAGCGACTGCTCACCAGGGTCGACAGGCTCAACACGGTAAGCAATGTTTGAAACACAATTGTAAAGAGGTAAAGGTTCAAGGGGTGCTAGAAAAGAGACTACATGTACATTGTACATAGTACAGTTAGTGTCACGGAACTTGGCTAATAGCACGGGGCGCATTTAAGACGTGACTCGTAAGTCGCACTCACTCACATCGCGCAGCCACAAGGGTGAGCGCGAAGGAGAACTTTTGTCACGTCTTAAATACGCCCCCTACTAGTCCTACAAGATGCGTGCCGGCTTGCGCTTGTAGATAGGTAGTCACCGTCGCTTATTTCTACATGGTTAACTTACGTGAATTGAACTGTAAGTATTCTATACTTAGAAACATAAATTGATGGTCCCACCCGGGAATCGAACCCGGGACCTCTGGGCCATGAAGCGAAGCTTCTACCACTAGACCACAGAGGCAGTATGTATTTATGTTTCTAAATTGTGGTTCTAAGTTTGGTTAGGACATAGAAGGCTGATCACCTGATGTCCGAAACAGTGAAACGATCCATGCTGTCGGATGGGCATGTAAAGCAGTCGGTCCTGCGCCTAGCTCTCTCCAGTCGTGTCGGTCAATCCGTCCCATTGGGCTATGAGAGTGATGGAACAGAATAGAGTGCTCCTGTGTACTGCGCACACACTTGGGCACTATAATCTACTCCTGCGTAGATGGCTGATCTCAAATGAGATTGGCCGCCGTAGTCGAAATTCGGCTAGGAGGACATTATTATTATTATTATTTATTTATTCTATACTTGTGTATAACACACACCGTCAACATACAACACCACCAATAGATATATTAGGTCCTTACATATAAAATTGGCGTTTTCTATAGGAACATAAAGTCGTTTTTTTTTTAAATGAAATATTTTAAATTAATCAAAGTATGTACCATTGCTTTTGCCATCTCATAGGTAGTTCATTGATCCCCTTACTAAAAAAACCATTCGGGCGGGAATCAATAAAATCTTTGAAGGCGGTTTGGACTGCCCCATCGGAGTTGAATTTTTTTCCTTGCAAGTAGTTATCCAAATTGCGAAAAAAATGGTAATCTGTTGGAGCAAGGTCCGGAGAGTACGGTGGATGTCTAAGACATTCTAATTGAAGCTCCTCTAATTTGGTAGCCGTCTGTTGTGCAGTGTGTGGTCTAGCGTTGTACTGAAGCAGCAGTGGCCTAGAGCGATTGACCAGCCTCGGTTGTTTAGCAGCTAGCTTTTCCATCATGGTTTGCAGTTGCTGACAATAGATATCTGCCGTAATCGTCTGGCCAGATTTAAGAAAGCTGTAGTGAACGACACCGGCACTAGTCCACCAAACACTTACAAGCAACTTTTTTTTAGTCAATTTTCGCTTAGGGCAGGATTTGGCTGGTTCGCCAGGGTTCAGCCATTGCGATGAGCGCTTCCGATTATCGTAGAGGATCCACTTTTCATCACAGGTAATGATTCGATTTAAAATTCCTTCATTATTGTGCTGGTTGAGTAACGTAACGCAGCAGTTGACGCGCGTTTGTCGGTTTGCTTCACTCAATTCATGAGGTACCCACCTTTCAAGCTTTTTCACCTTCCCAATTTGCTTCAAGTGGATTAGAATAGTTTTATCACTAACACCGGAGCCTGCAGCTAACTCGGACGTGGTTTGCGATGGATCCGCTTCCACAATAGCCTTCAATTCTTCATTATCAACTTTGGTCTCCGGCCGTCCACGAGGCTTGTTCTGCAGGTCGAAATTTCCAGAACGAAAACGTTGGAACCAAAAACGCACTGTGTTTTCTTTTGCGACACCGTCACCATACACATCATTAATCCTTCGAGCCGTTTCTGCAGCACTGGTGCCACGGTGGAACTCATACTCGTAAATAACGCGATATTTCAAGTTTTCCATTTTGTAAACAGAGTGACACAAAGAAAAAAAACAAAAGAAGAAAAAACAAATGAATTAGGGGGTTTGAAACACAAATGCATGAGTAAATAGCTGTATGAATTTGAATTTGGAATTCCTAACCATAAAGGTAATATTTGAGATCAAAGTGGCCAGTACGACAAAACGCCAATTTCATATGTAAGGACCTAATATAATGATAGTAAAGTAAGATAAAATACTATACAACTAAAATCTCATTTCTTTGTTTGTTTCAGAAATTACGGGGCAATATTCTGAATATTACTCACTATTATTCAGTTCTATCCGAAGGCGTCCTCTGCATACCATGGAACTTTAAATAATGCTTTTATGTATTTAGTAAACCAAGTACCGAATTATGTAGCTAAAGAATATTATATACAAAAAATCAGTCAGTATCAACTGTAAATCAGCGGTATTTTTGTAATATGTAAATAAAACTATTTATAACGAGAGCAAAATATTTATTTACAGAGTTTATTTACATGCCTATGTTAAGTATATTTATGTATAGAATTATTGAATCAAAAAAAGTACAGAAATCGGCTCATTCTATCGAGACCACAAGGCTTTTTAAATAGGTATAAATTTGTTGAATTCAAAAATTTTATAATCTCATAACATTGTGATTCGTTCCGTAAAAATACAAATATTTATTGTGCGCATAAAAAAATAATCCTGTGATAAAAAGACAAAATAGTGGTCTTATTATGTAATATAATAACAATAAAAAAACACTAATTGAATCAGATTTAAAAGCACCAATAATATTCTCACAATCATTCAAAACACGCATTATTTTATACGAAAGAGTATAAGTAGATGGTACCTAACTAGAGACTATAATAACAATAATACGATATAAAGATCAAAATTGCTTATTCAAGGCAAAGATACAGAACACTACAATAATATGAGTCACAGGTGAAAGATACATGAGAAAGAAAACTCCATATTCATTAGGTAGACCCCATGTTAGTGCTTATCAGCTATGTTGACTGTACAATCAGCTGAGTAAGTATGGACATTGTCGAGATCGAAAAATATATGCGTCGAAAGATGAATCAATAATCAAAGATACCAGTGGAGGTTATACTTATCTATTTTGTTAACTGTACCTAACCCTACGGCTGTTTTTAACATCATGCGGATTTGATCACGCACGCGAGATTGCCCCGCACGCGTTCATACAAGTATTCATTGTATTGCGTGGAATATGCACGCAAGACGCCGGAAAATGGCGTGCCATCCCGCGTGCGTGATACGATACAAGATATTAAAAACACCCTACCCTTGGCAAAATCAGCACATACAACACTAACACGTAAACCAACACCGCGTATCATCGTCGCTTGTTCTGCTGCACTATAACTAGCTTGTTGCGTTGCTTGGTGACGGTGGCATCAGCAGCAGCCACAGTGTCATTGATGATGATATAGTATACGTGTTTATAGCCCTGGCTGTACCTAACCCTACATCCGCGGCAAAATCAGCACGTACCACACTAACACGTAGACCAACACCGCGTATCATCGTCGCTTGTTCTGCTGCACTATAACTAGCTTGTTGCGTTGCTTGGTGACGGTGGCGGCGGGCGCGGGCGTGGCCGGCATCAACTGGCGGAGGTTCTGGGAGGGAATCACTGGCGCCTGAAGGGGGAAAAGTTTAAACGTCAGTTTCATTCATTTCATAGTCTAGGCAGAAAGATTACCGAAGAACATAGTGATAGATGTCCGATACTGTACTAGGCGGCCTTATCGCTAAATTTCTCACAGGTAACCGTAAAAGGTATAATTATGGTAACAAGAATGCCAATACATAGCGTATTCATAGCTTAGTCATCTCATCACTGACGTAGTATGTTGTAAATTCAAACTGAAGATAAGTTCAGGAGACATAGCAAAGCCTATTAATAAATACAAGTTTAATAAAACAGCCACTCACAGGCGGGTATCGTGCTAGCTGCCGCATGCGGTCGACCAATCGCATCGCGTCGTCGGACGTCTCCGAGTCGGTCGTCATGCCGAGAGCCAATGCGCGCTCGTAGTTGTGACCGCCTTCCAGCAGCCGCTGCATGGGGTTGTAGTGTCTGGAAATAGAGAAGTTGGTTTTGGTTTATTGATGAAGCTTAGAAAATCCAAAATTAGTGATATAGAGAGCGTTGTGTAGGAATTCTGTGCCACGTTATAGCATCTTTGTAGTCCCCGCTTGATATATCGTTTTTCCCAACGGTTATCGCTGTTACGCTAGATATTAGAGCTTAGGCTATAAATTATAAATTGCAGTACCAAAATTTATATGAGCAGCGTCCTTAACCAGTAACCCCGGGCCCCGGCCGCCTGGCCCGTGGCCACTTGTGCTTGCTGTTTCGACCCACTATGCTTGTCATATTAGAGAGGATTAAGCATGTTACAGTGAAGATTCACTGTCGCCATTATCTGTTCCCGTGGGAAGTAGTTCGGGCCATTATAGGAATACTGTTGATCTGGCAGAGAGTAGTATACTTGGATCTACTATTTAACCACTCACGTCCCAGTGACCCATTGGTAAACCAGTCACAATAGAATTTTTACTATCTCTGATTTCCCGCGAAGTGACAGGTTAACATGGCCAGCAGTCTTACCTAGCATGAGCAGCGTTCTTAACCCGTTGCGCGTGGCGACAGGCGGCGGCGGCGCGCGCGCGCCACGCCGCCGCCTCGCCCGCCGCCGCCGCCGCCGCTGCCTCCAGCGCCGCGCACGCCCCGCGTAGGTCTACCACCTGGGAATGTTGGGAAGGGAATGTTGTAAATGTTTCTGGCAAGAAAAATAAGGGGAATCGTAACACTAAGGATTGCTGGTCCAATAAATCTTTACATAATTTGTCGGGATGCCCTTGTGGCCGATAAATGAAGACTATGAAGAGGCCTTGCCCAGGAGAGCCACATAAACTAAGCAGGTACCATCAGGATATTCAGGATACTGGCCGGTTACCTGCTTTAAAGTTTATAACTGCTTGCAGTGTATTAGCGTGTGCAGTAAAAAGACACAATGCTAGAACGACGAGTTGCGCGCGAGGCATATTGTGTTGAAATCTTGCATGAATGGATTCTGAATGAATCCTCGGCTGTACATAAGCTAACAGCAAAGAGACTTCATCATTCACAGACCTACAACTCAAAACCCATCTAAAGGTTCGGATCTCGTCAATCTTACCTTCTGGAAATATCTATACAGCAGCGTCTTGATCTCATCATGCGACAGTTTGTCCAGGCGTGCCATGAGCATCTGTTCCCCTCGAGACCGCGTGTCTTTGCCGTCTCCATACGAATCCGACAAGGAGGCCGAGGGAGACTTGCCACAGATCAGATTGTTCTTGTACTCTATGGCAGTGTCTATCGCCTCTATGGCTTCTTCGCACTCGAGGAGTTTGCGTTCCTGGTGAAATGTTTAAAATTATAAATTGAGGAGTATAAATTCAAAAAGTATATGGGAATGAAGGGAAAAAAGAAAAGTGTGAAATTATTTTTTTGTGGTAAAAACTTAAATTGAATGTACATATTTTAAATGATGTTTCTATACAATAAAATTCAGATGGTGGGAAGAGGCCTACATCAGGTATATGAAGTAGCCCATTGTGTTAAGGTCAAAGTAGAATGTAGATTACCTCGGAATCAGATAAAGATTTGTACATTTTCCGCTTGTGGCCCAAACTGCACCTCTGCTCATGAAGACATTCCCTTGTTTTCCTCAAGTTTTTTATCTCTTTCCTTAACATTAACTCCCTTTCCTTTGATAAGTCTAAGTTTTCCAAATCATTTGTCTTCTCCTTTAAAATATTATCTAATTGCGTTATTCTATTTGTGAAGTGTTTCAGAGTATTCACTTTCTTGTCTTTCACTTCTATTGATGTTTCAGACAGTTCGTCTAACTTCATTTTATCCTTAACAAGTTCTACATCCAGAGTATTCTTTCTCTTTTCATCCTTCTTTATTTGTCTTTTGATTTGTTCAATTCTTTTCTTGTAAGTTTTAATGCTAGTCTCATGCTTTCTTATTTCTTTAGCAGTATCCTGATCGATGAGACTTGACTCAACACTGTCACTGAGTTGCTTCTCATACCTCTCTATCACAGATTTAAAATAATTGCTTTGTTGTTCTAATTTTGTGTTATTTATTTCTCCATCAAATTTCATTTTAATAGCAGCTAAATCAGCCTTTGCTTTTGTGTATTGGTGCTTACTAGTGACCCTGTCACCATGAGATCGGTTTTGTGAGTTAACTATTGCTCTTGCTAGTTCATCAATAGTTTTCTCCTTAGATATACAAAGGTTTATCAATTCCTTCAATTGTGTTTGACTACTGCTTATCTCCCTGGATAGCTTTCTAGCCAAGCTTTGTTTTTGAGTATATTTTTCTTTAGTAATCCTATATTTCTTACATATTTCCGTAGTCTTTGGGTTGTCTATCATTTTGAGTAGTTCTCTTTCAATTAATTTAGGTTCAGGATCAACATCTTTTTTGTGAGATTCAATTATAATTTTTTGAGATTCTGGTGATATGGCTTTTGCTGCTACCTTTCTGAGAAGTTCTAACTCTGGTCCTGATAGACTTTCACCAGGCTGAATGGTTCTCCTCCTGCCTGAATTGGATTGAGAAGTCAGCACAGGCAGAGACTGAGATCCACTGGTCTCTGAAATTGTGATGTCATCAGAGTCAATGTGGTTCAAGTACTCTTCACATCTCTCAGCAAACAGATGATCATTCTTCTCTCTGAAATATTCCATGAACTTATCAAGTTTGTCTTGAAACACAGTATCCGAGTGGCTGTCTTCAGAGTCTGTCTCTTCATCAGACTCACTCCGTTCACTAGGCTCTGTATCCTCAGCTATCCGAGGCAGACCTTGCTTCTGTCCAATATCTTTATTATCTACAACTATATCAGTATTTAAACACTCATCACATTCAGCCTTCAAAAACAACCATTCGCTGACTTGACTAATATCAGCCTCAGATAGTGACTTTGACTGCAGTATTTTATTAAACAATCCCTCAGCATTGGATACTAGCTTAATCCACTGTGTAGTTGCAAATTGTAAATTAAAATTATTGTCATTGGCAGGCATTATTGGTTTCTCAGCATACACTGGTGTATTGTTGTCGGCAAAAGTATTTACAGTGACAAAGTTCTTTATTCCTCTGCAACACAAGCACAGGTTTAATGTTTGCAATGTCTCCTGGTAGTCTTCTGGTTCAGTGCCTATACAACCAATGACCCAGGTGAAGGCTCTTCCCCCAAATGAGTCTTTCAGCATAGCAGTGAGTATACACTGGTCATAGTTGATTTGCTTCGGTGGGTTTCCAGCTAGCAGCTCTTTTATTATGTTTTCCAGGGCATAAAGGCCTGGGTCAGGGTATGCTGCTAGATCACAGAAGCTGGCTGTTGATAGTCTATGATTGAGGACTCCATTTGTTCCAACCCACTTCTGTTCCATGCTGACAGTGAACACTGTATGATGGTTTCCCTGGCACCGCTGTCGCCAGCCCAGCTGTAGGTACTGGAAGGCTTCCTCAACACTGTAGCACCTCACCAGGCCCACTCCAAGCACATCAAAGATGTTGTTGTTGACAACTTGCATCCATGTCAGATGTAAAATGAACTCCCTTTCTGGTAGCTGGTTCATCTTGTGAAATATATCTGTGATGAATCTTGGAATGATTCCTTGATCACTTTCACTATGTATGCATTCAAAACCTGTCAACAGTAAAAAAAAAGATTTACAACTGCTTTTAAATTTTCATAAATGGTAGCAAAGGCAAATAGGTATTAAACATAAAGCAAGTAGGTATAAATAAGGAAATGATAGAACAAGTTAAATACCAGGTCCAAACAATGTGTAAGTTTTCCCGGTCTTGGGTTGTCCGAACACGACCACTGATGTGTCACAGCCATCTAGGAAGCAGTTTATTTGTGGTATCATGAACGAGTTGAAGAGGTTGGCTTGAGAGCAGTCCACTGGAAGTGCTCTATTAACGTGGAATGTTTGCCCACTTTCCGTAATAACTATTTGAGTCACAGGATTGCTGAAGATACATTGAGTTGAGTCTGCTAGGCTTGGGGGCTTGAGACGGACGGCTATTTGAACTGGGATATCCATTTTTGAAACGTAAATAAACAATTTTCTAGGACTTCAGGCGATCACCAAATGGCATACTTCGTTTTATGAATATCAATTTACTGAACTGAAAGTAAAGTATATCAGAATTATTTAATGAAATAAAGTTTAATCTATCCCGCAAATACTATACAGGCTCTGGATATTAGTCACAAATTAAAATAAACACATGAAAAGACCCGAAAATCGTAACAACACCAAAAAGCAAAGCAGAAAACCAGAGACAAGAATTGGAAGTTTTTTTTTTGCTGTCAAAAGCAGTCAAAGTTTGTTGAGTGCACAGACTTAACTTGATCCGTTATTATTCTGAGGTACAATCTTGTTGCCCGTCGACCGTTTTATCATTTTGCAAAGACTTCTACTTGTTTATCATCATATCATCATCATAAAGCACTAGCCAACGAACGACTTTTGTGGATGAGTGGTCATCATCGCTCCATATGATAGCTGCAAAAAGTAACTCGTGGTGCCACTTGAATCGATCGAATCTTCAGCTGAGTACCGAATAATGTGTTAACAACAACACTAGTACTTTTTATTTTTTTTTAGTGGAGTTTGTGATGTTGTTGGTTGTGGACGTCATTTTAGTTTAAAAACAGAAATTTTGTTTAAATTAAATAAATTAAAGTGTAACTAGAGTATTTTGAAGGTTTTGTTTAGGTTGTTATTTTAACTACGATATACGGTAAACATTAAAACCATGGAAGTAGTTGACGATGAAGGTATGGATATTCCACCGAAATATGGTCTTAAGTTTCGCCTGAACCATGAATTTCCTCTTCAAAGCAAGCAAATAATAAAACCAACAGCAAAGCAACTTATAGAGATGTTACCGCTTACAACCAGGTAAGTTATCAAATTAATATTAAAATGTTAAAAAATATAACCTATATTTTGATAGAATTCATTAATCTACACTCTAATTTTTAATCTCGCGGAATTCTGACAGTTATCAATTTTTGACATGTCAGAGATCACAAACCTTTTTTGGCTGGGTACTTTTTTCAATACGAGTATGAACTGAACATCAGTTGTATCCGGACAATTTTTTAAATATATGATGGTCTTTTCGTTTGGCGCAAAAGAACAACGAGGACGCTTCTTTCTGGAAGAGAGAAAGTCGGGCTCTTGTGCTCTGTCAGATGGGGCTGCTTCCCGGGAAGAGCCAAGTTGTGGCTCCATAATGTTTATAAAAATCAACAAACGATCACAACGCGAAATGTCAAGAATAAAAAACCGTCCAAGTGCCAGTTGGACTCGCGCACTGAGGGTTCCGTACAAGTCTACTTATCTGAGATATTTTTCCTTTTAATTTCATCATATTATGTACATCTATAGATATACATAGCTTAGATTCTATACGAAATATCAGCTTGATATCTTTAACCATTTCTGAGATAAAGGGTGGTGACAGACAGACACAACAAAATTATCATATAATGGTTCCTTTTGAGGTACGGAACCCTAAAAAAAATAATAACATCGGAGCAATCGTTTCCGAGACATTCATGGAAAAACAAACATACATACCAACAAGCATATAAACATATTTCAAATTTTGAATATTAAGTAGTTTATTGGCCCTAATAGATTATCATTATTATGAATATGGTGCAGTTCCATACATACATATACCAAACATAATTATGTACCTATTTACCGAATTGAGAATCTTTTTTTGAAATCGATTAAAAAGGTTTATTATCCCTGAATTTAGAAGGAAGTGATGCCATGCTAAAGAATAAAATTAAGTAATTAAAATTAATTCGATACATTGGTCGTGAGTCGTGATCCTACTTAATCTTATTGTGATATTTAGGGAAATAATATACGAGTTTGTTGTTCACCATTCTTCTATTCGGTAATAGACTAACTAGAAGTATAAACAAACTATAAACAAACTCTTATCAAAAAGGCCAAACACCACACTTATAAATGGGAAAGTTTATGAGTATGTGTGTATTTATGTATGTATGTTTGTTACTTCTTCACGGCAAAACGGCTAAACCGATTTTATGAAATTTGGAATGGAGTTAGCTGACACCCTGGATTAACACATAGCTTACTTTTTATCGCGGAAATCCCTCGGGAAAACTTCTTAAGGCGGAGCAAAGCTCGCAGGAACAGCTAGTATTGAAATATTTGTTATTTTTGTATGAGAAAATGGTTTATTTAAATTTGAAAGTTCTTGGAGTATAAAATACTAACCTGGATATATAATTTTTGTATTAGTTCACTTGAGCAAGTAAATATTTATAGATTTATCTTTTAAAAAATATTGCCCTGAAATGGATCTAAATTTTTCCTTTTTTCGGTGAAGAGCTTTTTTAGTAGCATCACTTTTGAAATGTCAGAATTCCGTAAGATAAAAAATTAGAGATTAAGCAAATTTGTAATTTATTACCTTGTATCTATCCCTAGTATAAAATACGTAGGTACATTCGTATTTTTTAAAATATAGTATTTATAATATAAGTGCAAGTTTCAATGCTATACAGTACAGTGTTATTCAATGTATATTGCAGATACCTTTTTTACTATATGGATAGAAAAATGCACAAGAAAAAACCTATTATGGATTACATACATCTCGTCTCTGCTCAGAGAAAGTATGGTAAGTTGATGTTCACAATTCTAATTTATTATTTAAAATATTGTTTGCAAATATCATCCATTATCATGGTGCACAGTCAAGTCAAGTCAATTAAACCTGAGGAATTTAGTACTTTGAGGATCAAAGAGTTGATAGAATGCATCCAGTCAGTGTGGCAAATTCTGTTAAATTATACAAAGTTAATCTACAACAACTACAAAAACAAAACTTTCCAGATACGTAAGGTAAAAGCTAATGACAAAATATCCCCAATCAATCTTCATTTAACCCCTTATTTTGAAATCAAGTCATGGTTCTTTTTCAATCGGTAAACTTTTAGTATTTCTGCAGATACATTTTAGATTTAGTTTATATCCATGCAGTATGGATTTGAGGAGTGCTAAAACCTGATAATAATGATAAGATAGGGCAGGTGCTCCTGTTATCCATTATTTATCTCTTCCTGTTTGACTTTGACAAAGTAAGGGTGGGTTGCATCAACATCCCGGTTATCGTAATAGTTAAGGTTAAACTTAGCAATGACAGAGTCGTTACAGTTAACATTTTACTGCAACGTGTTGCACCATCAAATCGTCGGTCATTGTTAATGATATTAGGGTTGCTATTCGTTTGAGACATAATTATCCCCAAAGTTATTGTGGGAAACGTTTTTAAGTAAGGCAATACCAAATCTAGCTGTCGGACTGAAGCCGTCACAGAGTACATTGTAGCCGTCATTCTCTGTCAAAGCACTCAAAGTCAACATGTCATAGGAACTAAGTCTGGTGTTCCTCCAAATATTGACCAAAAGATTATCATCAATAAAACCCGCGACAAAGTAGACTCTAATAAGCCTTTACTAAGAGCGGTGGTAGCTCAGTCGGGTAAGCGCCCGCTTCTCACACCAGAGATGCGGGTTCGATCCCGGCGCTGACATGTACCAATGAGTTCTTTTAACATAAGTATACCATCGCTCTTACGGTGAGGAAAACATCGTGAGGAAACCTGCATACCTAGATTTAGCACATCTAGATATGTGAACCCACCAACCCGCAGTGTACCAGCGTGGTGGAGAGATGGTCCAAGCTTTGGAAGGCAGTTTAGACCTTGGGGATATGCACAAAGGTTCCATTCGAGAGAGCCAGGTGCAGGTACTTACACCCCCAGAGAATAGAATAGAATAGAAGCCTTTATTATTAATTACGCAGCTATGCCGTAGCCACAATAATGGGCTGCACTCTTAGTTCTTCTTAGTTCTGTCCTTATTTTCATTGATATATTTCTGTGTTTGAGTGATTGCAAAATTTCTGAAAACAAGGTTATTCAATTAAAGAGTTACGTAGGTTACTTTGATATTAGATTGCTGCGCTGGACCGGCAACCGGCAGGTAGCCGGTAGTGGCTGGATAAGGAAGGCCGAGGGCACAGTGTTGTTTCGCTCCTTGGAAGAGCCCATGGCTAGAAGTGGACGCTTATTTGGTGGTGAAGATGATCATTACACCTACAACATAATAATAGGTGCACTTACTTCGTCGTTGGAGGCAGTAAGAAAGGTTCTAGTTTTAAAGCCAACACACGAGCCACATTTTTGAGACCTGGAACCTGCGGATCTATCAGTTCTCTGAAAGTACACCTTTCTCTTCATATTTCGTAAGTTCCGTACTTACTCCACCTCAATCTCTATTTCTGAGGAACTTGTTTCAAGCGCTATTTCACGTAGAAGCGACATGATAAGAATTATTTAATATTAATATTTGTACGTAATACTGTTACTTTGAGGTTATACAACGCGTTTGACAGCTACTTGACTTTAACAAAAGCACTAACCGGCCAACATTGGGTGGTTATGGTTATCGTTAAAGTTATGACGTCATTTTAACTATAGTTGAATGGTGCAACCCATTTTTCGCTTAACCGATGCTTTGACAGACGATGTGACGTTTGTAATAGTTAAAGTTAAATGGTGCAACGCACCCTAAATGTAAAACTATCACTTTAATAAAAAATATTTTGCTATACAAAGATTATACTCAACTTGCAAAACTTGCATTAAATGTACTATAAGACAATGCAATACTGAGGCAAAAATATAATTAAATTTGTGCTGAAAATTGTTTACAAAAACATTAAACCTATAGTTAATAATCACATATGTTTTGCCCATCCAGGTTGTCCTATCGGAGGTATAGGGGGCGGCACAATAGGCAGAGGTTTCAAAGGAGAGTTCTGCAGATTCCAACTAATTCCCGGCATCTATGAGTACATCACCGTCCCTGAGTGCCAATTCATTGTGAACATTAAAAACGGAGACAATGAGACCATATTCCAGTCTGTACTCGCCACTTATGAGTAAGTTAATTGCTATTGTCATGAAGTTCAATTGAATACAATTTGTTACTAAGCATTGTGCCGCATGCTTATTTGATAAGATTAATTAGTTGGCTTAGATTACAATTATGAAGTGAGTTCAATATTATGGATTTGTAAATTGTTCCACATTTAAATTTTAAAAGCACATTTTAGGCCCTTTATTGTTTTTTTATTCTTCTATACCTATGTATTACTTTCTCATGGGTAACTTAACAAAATCTATTATGTCAGCACCCCTACAGCCTCAAATCTTTAACTTATTTTTTTAGCAAACCAAAGAAATCTCCAGCCAGTTGGGAATGGAACCTCAACGGTGAAGACTGTGAATACACAGCCCTATACCCTCGAGCATGGACCACATATGACCTGTCCAAGTATGGCATCAAACTAACATGCAGGCAAATATCACCAGTGATTCCTCATAACTACAAGGTTATTACTAAGTAGCTGATGCTGAAATTTCCTGTGTTTGTCCATTTTGTGTAGCTTTTTATGTCTGTTCTAGCCCATAGGTGTAGATCCTATATCCTATTTAACGTGTACTTATAACCTGGCTTTTCATAATCGTGCCCCATACTATTTCACCCCACTTTAAATTCACCATCAACATGATTTGATGTTGAGACAACCGGCATTCACGCTCTTATAAACTCTACTTGTTACTATTGTTGTCCCGAACAGTGGGTGGCCTATTATATGCTTATTTCCTATGAAAATCAAAACGAACGCATTTTACGTTTCAATTAGACCACATTACCACCACCGACACATTATTTAAAAAAAATCCTATTGCGTTTGTAGAATAGCAGTAAGCAGCTTTACCTAATAAGTCTTTACAACCTACTGAAGTTTCAATCCCATTTTCAGGACAGTAGCCTGCCCTGTGCGGTGTTCGTGTGGACGGCCAAGAACACGAGCCAGGAGCAGCGGCATGTCAGCGTCACGTTCACGTGGACCGAGATACTGCCCAATAAGAAGAAGCCGCGTAAGTTGTACATGTGTTGCTAAAACGGTATAGTACGCCGAAGGAGTTTAAATAATAAATAAATAAACACGCACTCACGCCTTGTACTAATGTACTCCTTTGCGGGGTAGGCAGAGGTGCATTGCTGCACCCACTTTTCGCCAGAGTGTTATGTTAGTCCCAATGTAATAGGGGGCGGGCCTATTGCCATTTTACGGGCACATCCAGGGTTTAACTGAACAACTTTTGTTCTGCGACTTTTAGAAATGAGCGGATATCAAAAATCAAGTGACCAATAAAGTTTCTTATACAAATATTATGAAATGTAGCTTGCAGAGGCCAATTTTAGCGAGTATTCCCAACTCCGATGTAATAGAGGGGCCTTTCGGCATGTTAAGGGTACAGCTAAGACCAGAAACAGATAGCTACGCTGAGAAAAAAACCCAGCGACTTTAGGCCCTTTTTCAGTTTAGTGTTAGCGATATTCAGTCATCATTTAGCACGGAACATAAAATCTCATAACTCACACGTGCACCCGTTTATTTGCGGCTTAAAGTTGGTTCTATTAATAGCTGCCGAGCTCTGAAATTCTTACACTTTATGTGTGTAACCTTGAATAACGTTAGGACCTGAACTAATTCTATTTAAGAGATTTTAGTATGGTGCTATGCCTGTTGGTATACAGGATGTTGCAAAAAGGAGACACTAAGCCGAAACCTTTTTGCAACACGCTGTAGAGTAGGGTTACTTATTGCTAGTCACTCTAGAAAATTATTATACGTAGGCGTCAGTGGAGGAGCCTATTGCCATTAGTTAGAAACATGCCCAAAGCACAATAAATCTCTTTATCTAGAAGACACAAAGTTCGAGCTAGGAATAGGTCTTGGTTCATCTCAAGTATGTGCAATAGCAAAATTATTGATGGAATAAATAATGCAATTTTAATGTCCCTATGATAACCTAAATAGCTTGCATGAGCTCATATCTGAGTCATTTCCGTTTATAGCTATCACCTTATACCTAATCAAGGTACAGAAATAGCCGATATATAGTTAAAGGCTTACTTAGTTTGCCTACATCGTAGGCACCTATCTAGCTATCACATCCCTTGTTATAGGACTATTATGTTGCCCTTTCAGAAAAAATCGACATAGAGCGGTATTCCGAAGAAAACACGTGCGGAGTTCAATTAGAACAGAAAATAGCAGATACCCCGTGCACTTTCACAATAGCGAAAACAAAAGACGAAAACGAGACAATACATGAAGGCTATTGCACATTCAACGCGGCGAAAAACTCCAAATATGTGTGGGATTGTCTAAAGACCAAAGGGAAGTTAGAACCAGACACGACGGATGAGAAACACAAAAACCAAAGCGATGAAACTAAGGAGGAGAAAAATCATGCTAAGAAAAGTTATATTCGTAAGTTGATCTTTTATTAACTTACTATAAGACTTTCTTTTATATTTTTTTAGAAATGGTGTTATACCAAAAATAAACTTATCCTCATTCTTTTTACAAATATTGATACTTACTGGTTTTTTTTATAATTATTTTCAGCTGATTCGATAGGTCTATCGAGCTGCATGTCTCTAGACCCCGGGGGAACTGACACGGCAGAGTTCAGCTTAGTCTGGGACATGCCAGTCGTTAAATATAAGAAAGATGGTTTAGTTAATAAAAGGTATGGTTTATTACTTTATTACTTAGCTGTATTAATGGTTTTTGTGTGTTAACACAATATAATTTTAGCGATAATTTTGTTATTCTCTCACAATTATTTACGAGTAGGTGTACAATGGTTCTAGGGTTATTTACAATGAATTTTATTATTGACGATGTGAATGTTTTTTCCAGATTTTATACTAGATATTTTGGTAGTGACGGCATAGCTGGAGCTAGCATAGCAGCGTATGCTTTAAAAAAGTACAAAAAATGGGAGAAACAGCTTTCTGAATGGCAGGATCCCATTTTAAATAATAGGTAAGTTTTTATCTACATTGATACTCACAATACATGATATTCTTTGAATAAACTTGAATATAATTCAAAATCACAGAGCGTAGTCATATAGGATGCGCATTAATAACCTTTAATCAATACTAATTTGTTTTGATTAAACTGACACAGAATACTTATTGTTCGATTCTATTGCCTAAAGTTGAATTGTACTAATAGCCCTAGAATGGCCCTATTCATGCCCCACAAGTTAACAATCATTTCACACTACATACGAAAATAAGCCTAAGGTTGTAATAATTAAGGGTGCTAATCAACTGTGTAACTTTTCAGCAATATACCGGACTGGTTAAAAAGTGCCTTAATGAACGAGCTTTACTTCGTGGCCGATGGCGGGACCATTTGGTTCGATGTTTCTGATGAGTTCCCTGAAAACGATCCGAGGTTAGAAAGCCTACATTTTACTAAAGCTGTAAAGCGTTTTCACGATGTTATTTTGCCCGGTTATAGCTCGCTTGTAATGAAAATTAGAGCATGATCTGTTAAACTGATTTGCTATCGTCATCCGAATATCACTTACTTTTATCATATTGTAATTCCAAAAGCAATAGCTTTTCAAAATGGCCACTTGCTTAAATAATATTTTATTGTGACAAAGTACTCACCCAGTATATTTTTATAATATTCCAGGCACCACTTCGGATTGTTCGGGTACCTAGAAGGACACGAATATAGAATGTACAACACGTACGATGTCCATTTTTATGCGTCATTTGCATTAGCGCAACTCTGGCCTAATCTACAGGTTAGTAACTGATATTTACATAAACATACATACTTGTTATGCACTTAGGGTTGCTACACCATACTTATGGGAGTTTACAAGTTCCGGCTTTGTTAGTTTGAGTTATTTATAAGTGTAACGGAAAAGCCGATTAGAAATTATATCTGCATATTTTACAATCGTTATTGTTGGCTCAGCTTTTGCTACTAATTAATTAATTAATGCCGACCAGTTTTTGTCTTTAGCAAACCTAAACTTGTTACTATCGAGATCGTATAGGTGTAACATTTACTTGTCTAAGGTGTAACGGAATATGATCTCCTTATTAATATCAAGAACTTTCCGATCGATAGTATATTTTTATTTCATGGTTACAGGTTGTAATACAATACATGTTCCGAGACACTATAGCGATGGAATCTGAGAAGACTAGACCTTCCATCTATAACGGAAAGACGTCCAAATACAAAGTGAAGAATTCAATACCTCACGATTTGGGCGACCCTGGTAAGAAAGTATTTTTAAAATAAGAAAGTAGGTACTGCATACCAACTCTCGATGCATCCTGGTTTTGAGACTGTATCGTAATGCGCTAATAGTCTTATCGCTAAAAAGTCTGGAAATATACTCTGAATGGAAAATAGAACTCGTTCCAAAAAAGTTAGCTTTATAACTTTCAAGCGAAAAGAATCAAAGAAACACTCCGGTTTTAATTAATAGGGCAAAATTAATAGACTCCAAATTATTTTTAACTTTAAACCTGAAATAATTAATTTAAAAGTGAAATTATTCACTACCTTGTTTCCCACTAATTAAACTGTGTCTAGTAACCATCTCTGTGAGTACTGATACCCAGTTGATACTTGAATAAATAAATTTATTTATTACTAATCATTCAACCCTACAGAGGGAGAACCGTTCAAGAACATAAACGCCTACAACATCCACGACGTGAGCGAGTGGCGCGACCTCAACATCAAGTTCATACTGCAGGTGACTCGCGACTACAGGCTGCTGAAGGGGCATAGCGCGCCTTTTGATAGGGACAGGTGAGCATGTTGAGTAGCTATTCTGAGAGCACAGAAAATACTTTAGGAATGGTGAATTATAAATTCTGGCTGGGGAAAATGAGATTTAGGGATTCCTACACTCATAAAGTCTATTTTTTACCGACTTCTTAAGATTAGGTTCTAAGTTTGATTTGTATCTTTGTTCACAATTATTTAAACAAAAATAGTTTCTACAATGAAAAAATGTGTGCCTTCAGAATCACTGCGATCAAGTTGACTGATATTTTACGACAAAGGTGCAAATCAGTGGCGGAAGTTGCGACACGTCTAATGCAACTTTATTTCGTCCGCCGCCACTTTACACCTTAACTTATCACTTTACTAGGCAATTATGTTTTTTTTTTGCAATAAATTCTGTATACGTAGTTTGTATATTTCACATATTATTCAACCAAGAAACTGGCGATTAAAACTGATCCCATTAAAAACAAAGAGGGAAACAATCAGAAAATTCACTGCTGCTCTTTCATTCGTAATTATGTTACATTAAACACAATAGTTATGTTTGCTACAGTTAAGTTTTGCATATGTTTTGTCAACACAAAGTAGCATAGGCAGCTTAGCATAGGCCTTTCATACAAGTTTATGTCTCGCTCACACCCTCACAAGCGAGCGGGACAAAAACTCAGCTCGCTTTATCACCTAGGTACCGCTCGTTGGAATTCATCGACGACGACCGCGATTGCAACGAGGACCTTTACGTTAGAGCGACCGGCCAAGGAGACCACAAGCCTAGGAGCGCTTCCGTCACGCAACAAGACCCCAGCACGCCCCCCACGCAACACGCCTCCAAGCCCTCCCCAGTAGGAAATATCCTAGAAATGTTGTACAGGAATGAGGAGAAAACAATAGAAGCCGACTCGGAAGAAAGCGATGATGAGTGTGATGCGGCGACTTGGGATGCGAAGAGATATGTCTCGGATATGTACGAGCCTGTCGTGGCTTTGTTGCGACAGACGTTGACCTGGGATCAAGATAAGGATGGCCTGATTGAGAATAGCGGGTGGCCGGACCAGACGTATGATGCGTGGGTCATGTCGGGACCGAGGTGAGTGTCATTTTATTGATTTTCTTGAATAAATAAAATAAATAATAAGTTAATGAAGGACCGATTCATACTGTCTCGCTCTTGTTGTAGCTCTGTCTATACTTCTACTGAATTTGACCGGCAGCCATTATGATATTGTTTCTTTAATTATCTATAATTAACTTAAGAGTTTCTCGCCATAACATAATATAGCATGATAGATCGAGGCTTTCTGAAATGGTGGTAGTCATTTTATTAGTTAACTAATCAACAAATAAATGGTTAAAATCATGTCGAATGAACAAGTACAATCTTCAAGACTATATGGCCTATATGCACATAATTATATTATATTTATTTATTTATCTATTCTTCTTATGAGGTGGATTTAATGCTTATATGAATTAAATCTTTAAAATATTCAGACTCTAAAATAAAGATCTTTAAATTCCCCAGCGCATACTGCGGCGGTCTCTGGGTGGCGGCCATCAGCAGCGTGTGCGCGCTAGCTCGGGTCCTCGGCCGGGAAGCTGACGAGGCGGAGTTCAGTGCGCTACTGGACCGGGCCCGGGCCTCGTTTGAAGAGAAGCTGTGGACCGGGACTCACTACCGGTTCGATACCAAGACGAGTGAGCGGGTTGTCATGTCGGATCAGCTGGCTGGGCAGTGGTATGTTGAGATTCGAAGATATTTGCGTTTGTGTTAAGGTTTCAGACTTGCGTGCTTTCGGCGCGTGTAGGTACTTTTCTGCAGTATATGCTACATTACGCACTTGCAAAACTGAACTCGCATGAATAAAAAGTTTTTCAAGTGCGTAATGTAGCATTAGATTCGCTAAAACTTATGGTGTCATGTCAGTATCCCCTTATCATACTAATACAGATATTTTGTAGTGTAATTATATAATTATTATTTATCAACAGAACCGCTTTATAATCTACGTGATGATGATAGTCTGTAAACAATCAAATGATTGATTAATCAGATTATGAATCATTATGTTGTATGATTAATTGATTATCTTTATCAACGTTATTAAAAAGCTACATTGTAGGCATAATTAATCTACACAATAAGTACAACCGATAAAAGGCGTAAAACTATTCGAAAGTATGCACGACTGACTTTTATCTCCCACCAATTTCCTCAAATCCACATCATCATCAGCCCGTAATCGTCCATTGCCGGGCAGACTAGGCCTCTCCCTAGGTGCGCCACAACACTATGTATGTCCTCGGCCTTCCTCATTCAGCCATTACCGGCTACCTGTCTAAAGTCATCGGACCAGTGGACCGACGGGCATCTCACGCTACGCCTATCAACTCGGGGTCTCCACTGGAGCATTTGCTTACTCCACCGGTCATCTCTTCTTCGGCATATAGAGCCGGCCCACTTCTGATTCAGCTTACAGATTTTATAATCTTCTAACATCCTTATTCCAGGTTCCTCCGCGCATCAGGGCTCTCCGAAGCGTTCCCCGCAGCCAACGTGCGCAAATCCTTACGTACAATATACGACAACAACGTGTTGAAATTCGGCCACGGTCGCATGGGGGCCGTCAACGGGTTCGTGTTGGGCGACAAGAGTCGTGCGGGCAGAGTCGACTACACGGCTCTGCAGAGTGGGGAGATGTGGACCGGGGTTACTTATGGACTAGCTGCTTTGATGATTTATGAAGGTGCGTGGATTTATTTGATACCTACCTAAATTGAGTTTTGCAAAAAGGGTATCTAAACTGAAACCTATGTTTAGCTTTTCCGTGTGAGCTCCGCGTCGCTTTTAGAGGAGTTTAATCCTGGGAATTCCGGGATAAAAAGTAGCCTGTAGGGCCGACGAATAATGCATCATGTAGGTAGAGATGTGAGATGTTTACATAGACGTGATTTCTAACACGTGTTCTCTTATTATCTTATCAGTCATGTCATTATGGTCACCATGTAGAGATAATCAATCAGACAATCACCTGTTCATTAAGTCTTTATCGCTACAATAATTGATAAGATTAGGTCTATACTGTCTTATCAAGTCATAGAAATAGAAATATAGTTATAGATTATAGTGACGACTGTGAAATATGCTACAACTAATTTTAAATAAAATTTCAGGAATGCACGAAGAGGCGTTCGCCACGGCGGGAGGTATGTACAACACGTTGACCCAGATGGGACTCGCATTCGAGACTCCAGAGGCACTGTACGAGAACGGCAACCATCGGTCGATAAGCTACATGCGCCCTCTAGCGGTGTGGGCCATGTACCAGGCCGTAATCACGAGACCCCCAGCGCCATCTAGTGGCGTGGTGGCGAACGGACAAACAGCCAAACCTGTTTTATAGTAGATCGTTGTTGTATTTAGTTTACGTTGTTTTTCGGAGCTCGGGCACAATTTGTTGTTGTGGCTAGATTGTTGAAATTCGTACTTACGAGTCAAATATCGTAGCTAAGTTATTTGATGAAATTAAAAGCGTCTCATTTTTGAGTTGTAAAACAAATGCAATATTTGTGATCTCTAGGCGATGCGTATACGATTATTTACTTGATGTTGTTTTCGTATGACGATTATTCGAAATGTTGTTTTGTTAAAGGTTCCTATTCACATCAACAAATGCAAAAGTAATTCAAATGAAGTAACTTTTTCGACTTATAAATGAAGGGTAGGATAGGTCCGCGCTTTTGATAGTTTTGTCTAACAATAGATGGCATTTAATGCATTTCGTTTCTATGTACTTAATAAAAATATATTGTGTCGGTCACAATCAAACCTGTTACATGTAAGTTGATAAATTTTAGTGAAAACTAATAACTAACTATTAGAATTAAATAATAATGAAGGAGTCTACTAGATGACCGCAGGTGATATGAAACACATTTTACATCTATTTGTAAAAGTGCAAATTTTATACGTAATTTAATCGTACATTTAGATTTTTTTACTAATCAAATTAATGAAGTGTTATAATACCAATGATCGCAACGAAAGTATTGATTTAATTTATTATTTAATTATAAATACATAAACTAAATATATTCAAGTTTAATTTTACATATTTTTTTGTTATACTTAGTTTAAAATGCATGCAAAAATATAGATTACAGGTCTAAAGCCAAAATATTTTTATTATGTGGGACTATTAATAAAGTATACTACATAAATTATGCTACCGTGTTTTAATTAAATTTATCGTAAAATTTTATAACCCAAGTTCACCGCACAATACACTAGCTCTAGAAGATAATAAAATAAATAGGTAGGTAATTTACTTTATTTAATTATTTTTATTAAGAAATATAGTATAAATGCTTTTTACTACTAGATAAGTACAGGATTTAACAGTTCACCTACCAATAAATGATAAACCGTTATCATGAATACATAGACTAAAATCGCATCTAGATGATTACCCCAAAAAAAAATGGTATGATTAACTGTTAATACCTATATAAATTTGTATCTACTATTTATACATTACAAAAATAATCTATTACAGTTGGTATATCTACTACAATCTCAGATCTTGTACTGTTTGTTTATAATATTATGTAAATGCAAAATATATTAATGTATAGAGTATTTAAAATGTTATAGTTACGTAGGTACTTAGGTAATTCAATACATTTATCTATTCTATACTATACACAAAACATGCATTATAAATATTAAAATTCAATCATCAGCAATGTTTCATGGCTGTAAACGTATCGGTTATACATTTTGCACAAAATGAGTACCTCTTTGATCAAACAGAGAATACAAATTCATAAATCATGGTAAAATTTATTATATTTAATTATTGTTTCAGTAGTTAAATACAAATAATAAATAAATAAGGAAATGTTATTGTCACTAAATGTTCTACTATTTACAAAAATCGCCTATTTACATCAGTTCATTAAACGTGTTAAACTCAGTCTTCTATTTATATTGAAGCGCAAAGATCTAATATTCCATTTGTTTCGTATAGCGTTTTAAAAATGTCGTCTTAATTTTTACAAATTGCTGGACGTATCATTGACTATTTCTAAAAGTCAGAGATAAGTATTTTTGGTGCAACTAGCCATTGTATTTTATTCGCATAACGCCCGCAGTCAAAGACGTAATCATATTAAAATGGCGGACCGGCTCATGCTATCTCGCCCTTTTTCTCTCAATTGGGAATTCTCTTCTCCATAAGTAGGAGCGACTGTCACCATTTTAATTTTGTTATTTATATGCTCGAGTCAGATACGGACATAATACCGTCTGTCTCTTTTACTCTTGCCGTCTTATGTAACATAGTATCGACTCTTATTTAACTTACACTCTACGTATGTGTAGCAGATATGTTCATATACATGTGAGCGCCGTCCCTGTCGTCGCAGCGACTGGGTAAGCGGTCTCTGTTGGTGAAGTTCAGTAGCAGATGCGTTCCGTTGCGTGCGTCTGCGCAGTCGAGCCGCTCGCGCGACGCTGAGGTTTCACGCTCGACGATCGTTGCCATGTGCTGCCCTCTGGTGGGGAAATGGTAGCTTTGAGTATTGGGTGAGGGTTTGTGACGAAAAAGCTGAGATGTAAATACTGGAACGAAGTTACTTCTAAAGGTTCCTAGAGATAAGTAGGTATATTAGTCAAATGCGAAACTATGAGTGAGGGAGAGAAAAAATACTATGAAACCTTCATTCCAAACAGCACTCATTATTCTAAGGCGTGTTTTTTTGGGTAACTGCTTCACCATTTACAAAGTTTGTTGGTCTCATGACTACTTCCTTTTTGGCACTAATTTCGAAAATCTATTATTATGGCTATGGCATAGATCCATACTTTTTTGGATAAGTACATGTCTCAAGTGACATTACCTGTTGATCTGATCATGCCGTGGGTGTCCGAAGGTGGTGAGTTGCGGGCCTCCGTTGAGCGGGCGCGGCGGCGGCGGGATCAGGTAGTCGTCCAACTTGTGGTCGATGTCAGAAGTTGCAGAGTGCATGGTGAGTGTGCTGGATGATATCTGGGGAGAGAGGGACTGTTTAGAGGTTGGTAAGAGGAAATATAGCAAGATGAGCGATATCTCGGATGATAACTGGCTGCATATCCAAATACCGACTGATAGCGGCAAAAGCTTGAGTGTCAGCGATTCATAACTAGACTAGCGTTTGCCATAGTGGTGGTCAATCAATGAGACTTGTATGCTCTCTCGTATTGCTTATGTCTCTGCCTGCCCAGGTGCACTGACGTACCACGCACCGAGTAAGAAAACTTAAATCAAACCGAGCTTCAAATAACTTTGTTATAGGTATATAGGTACTTACAATAGATCTAGCCTTGTCATCCATCTCTGATTGCACACTGTTGGTCTCCCCGACACTGCCGCCACTCACTGTGCTGAGACGACCTGATGATGAAGAACCTAAGAACAAAGATTTGTCCATTAGACCATTCACTGAGAGGGAAGTATACAATGTTGTAGAGTAGATTGTATAATACTTACTCTCGCTCAAACTGCTGTTTGGTCTTGTGCTTCCGTTGCGCTTTTCTATTGATCCATTTTCAGAGTCTGAAATTTATTACAAAAGTTAAAACCGATTTATGAAAGTTAATAATTCTATATTTTTAGTCATAAAACTATTTTAAAACTTACGCTTGCTCTTGTTCTTAGAGAACATTTTCTTGACTCTCTCGAACGGAGTCGGTCTCTTCATGTGGTCCTTTATCTTCTGTTGTATCTTGTCGTATTCAACTCGCATCTTGTTCAGTTGCTCCTGTTTCTCCTTCAGGGACTGCTGAGTTTCGTTTCTATTCTTCCATTCCATCACCAACTTTTCCACTTCAGAAATTGTGAACACATTGTTTTTGAAATCGTTAATGATTTCCGCTAACTCCTCCTGTCCAGTCAGAGGACAGCTTTCCTTTCCGGACTTAATACTAGCACTGCTCCTTATGTCTTTGGTATTGAGGTTTATTTGGCAAATATCACTGGTGGGTGTGTCGATGGTGAATGATTTGGATTCTTCGGTGGGTGAGTAGAGGAATATGTTGTCTGAGTGTTGCGCGGTGAGGCGTGAGCTGTTGACGTAGAAGTTGTTGCATTTGAACTTAGGGCTCTCAACTTTAATGTTGGATGGCTGGACCAGGTAGTCGTGTTCAATGGCTTGTTGCACTCTATCGACTGCTTCTGTGTGCGCTGCGAAGTCATTTTGGTAAAGCTGCTCTGATACTTTCGGCAGTTTTAGCGACGGTCGCTTCTTTTCGTATTCCTTCTTTAAGTTTTCTTCCAAGTTCTGTGTGCAGACTTCACTGAATGGGTCGGTTATTTCTTTGTTCTCTTCTTTGGCCGGGTCGTTGGTGTAGTTCGGGAAGTCGACTGTGTCTTCGGACTCGACTATTCTCAGTTCCTCCTCCATTTTGTTCTCTTTGTTGTTGTCGTCCTCGTTGTTCTCTGTCATGTTTTTCAAATAGTAGTACATGTTGGAGAATTCGTTCATTTGCTGCAAGAAAAAGACACATACTTATTAAAATGAGACCCAGTCTTGCTTTTGGGTAGTGAACAGAAAACCTCGAAAAGAATCTCATGGCAAAACTTCAAATGGTCCGAACTTTCCATATCAATGTATTCCTAAAACCACTTACCAGATGTGAAGCGAGCACATCAGCCAGTTTATCATGCCGCTGCTCTCTCGCCAGCTCGGCCGGCGTGAGGTGCCGAACGTTCCTGAGCGCACAGGCGGCGCCCCCGCCCGGGCACTCCAGTAGCTGCCAGCACAGGCGCTCGAGCCCGAACCGGGCCGCCCAGTGCAGGAGGGTCGGGTATTCTTCGCCACCTGGAGGGAATTTGGGTCTTGAGTGAATGGAACTCCAACCAGCTAGACAGGTAGCCAGCATAGTTATTTGGTTTAGGAAGGCCGATGAGTCCGATGACAGGGTGTTAGATGCCGTATAATGATTATAATCATTAAGGCTGCCACAAAATAAACTAAAGAGACCTACCAGGAAGATGTTCAACAATACATAAGCGTAAGTAAGAAGATTGATTGAAGACACATACAGTAGAAAAGGTAACTAGGTTTAACTTACTCGAAACATCAGATTTAGGGTTGAACTGTTCAGGCGAAGCTAGCAAGTTGAAGTGCGGGGGAATGTTCTTCTGGAAAGCGTTGAGCATCCAGCTGTCCAGCTGCTCCTTACTGGTCGCTTTGAAGCCGAGCGTCTGGAAACCAACGGTTACTGTTAGCCAATCAGAAATGTTGATTGTTTAGTTTGAATATCGTGGGTGCCCCATTTCGTGACGAACCTCGTTTGTTGTTCTATCGTGACTAGGGCATGCAATACCGGAACAATTTTCAATACCGGTATTGAGTTCCGGTATTACAACTCAATACCGGGATCCCGGTATTAATACCGGTATTAGACTTCCTTGTAATAAATGGCATATACTGTGTTTAAAGGTCGTATACGTCAAAATAAAACAAGAAAATGCAATCATATTCGTATTTTGTTGTAGATTTTTACGAGAATTTAGTTTTAAAGTTTAAATTTTAGAATAAATTATTTTTTTACATCAGGTGTCGGTTTACGCATGGTCAACAGTAGATTTCTAGCAGCCGAAAACTGCATTAAACGGCTAGGAAAAAGTGCGCTTTCACAGTATATAGGAACACAAGGCTAACTAAATCTTAATCGCTTTATTTATAGCCTAAAAAAGTCCGATTCCGGTATTACTTCAATACCGGTATTAACTTTCAATACCGGTATTGAAAAAAGCGGGAATTTTGTCTGGGATCCCGGTATTACGGATACCGGTATTGCGGTATTGCATGCCCTAATCGTGACGTAACTTTTAATTAAGGATGAAACTAGGATGCATTGATTGCATTGTCCAAGAGTTACAGTTAGGTAATAGTAATCATGGGTGTAGCTTTTCAATCCCTAAATCCATAGAAAAGGGTGTAACTTCGATATCTTTGTGTGGTCTCGGAAACGAAAAAAAACGTTTTAAAGTGCAATTTTCTTTGGTGCTTTCTTTTGTCCTTACCTGACACATAAACTCGAGCGGATGATCAGAAGCCCTGAGCAGTTGGTCCAGCTCGCGCAGGCGGCTCTCGCACTTGATCTGCCTCCGTCCCAGCGGCTGCCCGTTCTTGCTGACTCGCACCCACACCAGCATCGACACCTCCAGGCATGACTCTGTGGTGGGAGGGGATGATTGAGAAATGGGGGGTGAGGTTTTGGATGAGCAAAGATAGATTGATAGAATATTCTTTAAGATTGTGGATTTATGCGGCTTAAGCTCTGAGGTGATTTTGTGCTATAGCTAGTAGAGTTACCTACACAATAACTTATTCTGATCTTGGAGGACTAGAATTTGCCAAAATGGACACTCGTTGTTTGCAAGTCGGCATCAAACTGTTGGCTGCTGTCACATGAGCGTTATCTTCACATAATTGCCTATTGCTTCCTATTCTAATGAACCTTTATCAGCTATCCAAAAATAGCTTAACAACGTAATTATCTATCTCTTACCAGGGATATCGAACTGAAGCGTGTATGGGTTCCGTTTCTTGAACGTGTTGATGTGGATGACCTCTCCCTTCTTATCGACCATTATCTTAATGCTGTCTTCTTCTCTAATAGGGTCGTTTAGCAGCGCTATCACCCGACTTTGGCCCTGTGGAAGGTTGATTGTTTTTGTTAAAAAGTCAAATTGTTATGTAAGAGTGATAATTGTTGTTGCAGCATCATTTTTCATTGCACTAGTAGTGCCACGAATGCGAATTAAAATTTATAGTTTGTGCTTTCATTGTTGCACAATTTACATTCATTAGTCTGTGTTAAACTTTTAGAGGCAATGTTCTAAAATAGATTCTAGTGGCTACGTGAGGGCAGTTTGTATCAATTAAGTAAGTTCCTGTTTACTGTTTGCTTTTATTAGCCATTTGTAAAGGCCGGAACGGAAGTGGGGAATTAATTTCTCTTATCGCTCTTGCAAAGACAGTTCTCGGTCGTATTTTCTATTCAAACAAAAGTATACAACAATACCTAAGTACTTACATTATTCTTACAGTATGTTTTTTTTTTGTTTTTAAATACCTATTACTTTCGGTTTTTTATGCCTTTAATCTATTATCACACCCTCACCATCTCATGAAGATAAAGCAAAGCAGTTTTGGTTCAAATACCTTTCAAAGTGACGACATAGGTTTTCATAAGCGGATCAATTATTGCCAATAGATGTCGTCTTATCCTATTTGACAGATGCTTCCAATCATCAAATAGTATACCTGCTAAGTACTTACAAGTTTGACCTTCTTCGGCACGATGGAAAAGCTGGTGCGGTCGGTGGCGGTGTCCCGACAGTCTTTGGTCCTCAGGATGCCCACGGCCGACGTCAGGAATGTGTCCACGAATGACGTGTCCTTCTCGCGGACCGACATCATCTGCCATTGGTCGATGCTCGGGTAGTCTGTCGGGATTGGTCAGTGGGTAAGTTTATTTGAATAGATGGATTTGTGGGTGAAAGATGGAAAAAAAAAAATTAAAAAAATTAAATCGTTTATTCATTTTCAAACAAGACATATACATTTATGCATAACACCCCAAACAATACAATTGTTTCTCGGGGTAGTACACTCTAATTAGCTAGCTATTTTTATAAACACTTAAAGTAGGTATAAATACAATTAAATTATATGAAACATGCAGCAAGTTATGTACTATAGTTTATGCAATCCCAATAAAAAACACAAGTTGAAGGTAACAATAATTGAGTCTTATTACATTTTAAACAGGTACTACACCAACATACACTAACATGGTGGACCAAATAAACGTTTAGGACGAGGCCGGTGTTAACATTTCTGGCCTCGGACTGAAATGACATAGGTACATAGAAGATATTAGAGAGAACGTTTTCAGACGAATAAAGGCAACAAAGAAAAGGTTACGCTGCACTGAAACTAATAAGTACAATCAGTTACTTGAATGTTTCTGCCACTTTAAAATGCATTGTCAGCGGTCATTAACAGATGTTAGGCAAATTAAACCAAAGAATTTTCTGTCGAAGTCCCCGTGTTCAGTCGGCAACGTCTCTTGCATACTAAACACGGAAAAGTAAGACAAATACTTGAGTGAAGAATATCAAGAAACACCGCTCCACTTGTTCGTCATTTCAATTCTGTTTGTGTACAACTCTTTAAAATACTTTGAGTTAAATGTCGATACAAAAATGCTTTGTGAAGTATACCTAGTAGCCTTGATTTTGAATTTGAATAACATGTGTATGTAGTACCATCGGGAAAATCCATTGTAGGCGAGGCGACTGGACAGACAACAGGCGAGTGGGTTTCAAGAAGCGTTTCTACGATTAAAGATAAAGAACATCGGTAAATTTTCCGATAGTACCTACCATAAATTCCTTAGGGAGCCTTAGAAAACCCACTCTACATCAGTGTATTGAATAGTGTAATAAATGCCAATGTCCTTACCAGCAGCATTGTCAGCAACCACATCGTTTTTCTCAACCCCAAGCAGCATCACCAGGACTTTGTCCACTTTGAACAGATTCTCCATGTTTGTCTCTCTCTTGAGGTCCGCCATCTTGGCTGTCAGCTTTGGACATATGATGACAATCTGCAGCTGCGCTTTGGCCAATTTGTTCAGCTTCTCTTGAGAATCCGGGCCCATCAGCTCTTCTACCGTCATTGGGGTTACTCTGGAAAGAAGTTGGTTTGTTAGGTTATTTCTTACTACTTAGTCTCTACTCTTAATATTGGTATCGACATCCGTTTAAATGAATTCCTCGTAAAAAGCTCCAATACGCCTTAAAAATTATTAACAAAATTCTGCCTTCAAAACATTTTTATACACTATACTAGACACTTAGGTACTTCTACTCTTTTGGCCCTTCATAAACATTAACTTCAATAAATAATAGAAAATCTTAGACCAGATGTTGAAACCAACACTATGTATACTTACTAAAAATAGTATCACAATCTCTTAGCTATCAAGATCTCTGTACCACCAAGCCCAGCTATCTTATTACTAGTTAATGGAAACTGAAGTATTTACCTGTAATGGTGCCTCGCCCTCTGGGACATGATCTTGTCGAAGCTGGCGACCAGGTAGTCGGACCACAGAGCGCTCTCCGGCGACCCCGAGCTCCACAGTATCGAGATGTCCTCCATTTCTGACGGCAAAATGGTATTTGTCACACACATGTCACCGTAATCAGGGTAATTAATTATGTAGCAATGGTTCGGATTTAAGTCTTTTGGACTGGGGATAGAGTTGGTTTTGGTTGGAATTGGTGGTTTTGTGATGCCGTGAAGCTTTCAGGAGGTTAATTATGATGTTTTGTTTCTTATAGATTTGTGAGATGATTGCGTAATTAATACCTAAATGTAGGGCTTTGTTATTTAGTTTGGTTAATTCATTTTTAGTAATTTCTTTCTCTCGTGATAGTCAATTTCTTTGTATGCTGTCACAAATTCAATGAAACATAAATCCTCAACTCAATACGAGCTTATCTTTATATCTGATACTTCATACTGTTGAAAGGAAGTGTTGTTTCGAGTGAGTATAATCCGATGTATGAAGGATGTCGTTTATTCGTATCGAACTGGGGTCGATGGCTGGACTCAACACATTTATTGTTATTATTATGATGTGCCAGTTGTTTTGTACCAACTGAGTTCTAGTGTAACTTATGTAACTTATTATGCCTGGCCTGGCCTAACAAAAAGGTATCTAGATGAAAGTACTACTACATAATGTTTTAGTGTTACAAAACTTACAAAGGTCCTGCCATGTTTTGGTATCTATAAGTTCGAGTTAACTTTACCGTAATTTAATTATATGTTAAAAATCCACAATAATTATGAAAATAAACCTATAAGTATGTTATTAATAAAAATATGAAATGCGCTATAATTAGAGCTTCTAGGTGGTAATGTTGCCGACGGTACCGGCGCGGGCGCATCCTGTCTCTGTCTGAACAGTCGCCACTTGAAATCAATTAATGTTAATGTTGTCCGCATCGATACATGATAATAATAAACGCAAGCCCTTTGAAAACAACCCGTACTTCACTACTTATTTATTATGTATATGCTTGGCTGTAGCTAAGTACTTAAAAGCTTCCTTTGTTTATAAAGTTACTTACGCTATTTTTGTAGAGATTTAGAAAATCATTGAATTAAGGAAGGTACCAACTTAACAATATTCATAAGCCTCCAAGTTTGCAAAAGCTTTTTTTACCGCGCCTCGCCTGTCCCATTAGAATTCATTTACTTTTCATTATCCGAGCTTTCAATTTCTTGGGTAAATATAAAATATCTAAATAGCTTGCCAATCCTAAAGATAACTTCATCTGTCTACGGAAAAATAAACAATAACAAAAAGTAGACATCCTCATTTTTATTACGTTCAGAATATCTAATGGCGCGCATTCGATGCCGTTGCGTTCGAAATTATGCTATGCACCATGCGCGCCCTACCGGAAACGTATCCAGAATTATACGTGCCGTGTCTACGGCTTAGGATCCCGCCAGAACTCATATCCGTTTCCTAAATAGTCAAACGAGTGTCTATCACGTGGTACGGAATAACTATGCGCGATTATTGCGATTGGGGCACCGTACGTGGTTGGGTGCAACGGTACTTTGCTGCACTGACGATGTATGGGCTTGTTTTGATTTAACACCCGATATGTAGGTACCTAACTGATATTTTGGTTGCTTATGGTGTGCAATGATTGATGTATGCATGCTTAGATTAGCAATTTAATAAAACTAGATTTTTATTTAAGAGTTAATTTCACATGGCTTCATACGGCTATAACATATTTTAATTTAAGATTTTAGTTGACATGGCATAAGTTATCGATGACTATCTAGTATTAAATAAACTTTATGTGTAAATAGAAAGGGAAACTAGCTCAATAACCCTACGAGCTAAAAGGAATACCTAACGACCTGTCGATAGTGAAACTCACTGTCCTCGTTATCCAGTCCTCAAAGCTCTGTAGGGCTTACAAAAGCTCTTTAATATTAATGGCGTGGTCTGTTAGTCGAGACGTAAATTGAAAACTATTTTTAACCCCCTCGAAACGGATATACAGTGCGGGTGCTTTTAAAAACATAAAGTAGAGCATAGGTGTTGCCCAAGCTCAGCCGTGGGCTCCCACAAGGCAGATGTTTTCTAACACTTTGATGTGTCCAAATAAAACATCCACGCACCGAAGTATAAACACACGGGATATTCCCTGTTTATGGGAATTGCTTCTTGTTACTCATTCTGGCCTAGTCTAGATTTGGTCTTCGGTTTATTTGTTTTAAGAGTTTAAATCTATAGCTGAGAAAGTTCGTCTACTTGCTGCTATATTTTCCGGTGAAGGTACACTATATCTTTAGAATTTATAAGGTAATATGCAATATAAATAAAATACATAATATTATATTTGACGTATAATTGATATAAGCTCCTTTGGCCGGTTTCAATATATATTATCATTATTGTCACACCTAGCAACTTACCTATCTATGGAATCGTTACCAAATACTAGTAGGTTAAACTTAAACGTATTTGCTGCCAAATATGATACCTTAGTAAGTAGATCCATAGATAAGTCAAGTAAATTCTGTTTAAATCGCCCAATTAGTAAGTAACGTTACAACCAAAACTCGGTGTATAAAGCAATGTTACAGCCTGTAAATAGGGCATCTCGTTTACTCAAATGTCAGGATGTAGCTTATTGACATTGTTAACTCAAGTTTTCGACGGATGCGGCGAGACTGTATCTATGTCTCTAGTTAGAAGCTGGTATAATAGTCAGAAGTGTGCCTACCTAATGGATTCATCGAATCGAACTCGCCTCAAATAGAAACGGATGAGCTTTGAAATATTCAGCGGGGGACGATCGATCTTTTCTCTAAAACATACCTTGTTAGAGCTTTAGTGAAAATCAAAGCAAATGTTGAATCATGTCTACCTATACAGATAATTTACGCATACATAAATTATGAATGTATATAGTTTTTAAAACATGATGATGATTGATGTAATATTCATTATTCATCCCTGAAACAAACCTCAATAATTTCAACATTTTCAGTCGTTATTTGCGGTGAGCATGTTGTTGAAAATAATAATTTAGGTAATTGATTTCATCCCAACCCAACATTTACATGTAAGTATTAAGTATGAAACTGGGTCGAGAGGGCGAACTCGGGTGACTCAAACATTTTTATGCTGTTCTCCGAACTGATTATGCCTACGTAATAATGTAACATCTTGAACCTAAATTATAAGGTTACAAATTTAATTGGAGAGACATTCTGTAAGTATGAAATTAATACTTCTGAGAGAAATAACTTATACTGAGTACATACTTAGTTCATTTTTAGGAAACTTTAATTTTGTTAAGACGATTGTCGGATATTGTATACAAACATATATCAAGAGAAGCCGGGACCTTCTCATAGCGATCAGCCTCTAACGACTACGCCATCTGTCCGTCGTTCTAGTAGGTGTAAGCATCTACAAAGAAAATAAATCGGATATGCGTGCTTTCACACAAAACCCCTACCCTTTGTCCCAATTGGCGCTACACACAAAAGGTTCAAGGTACTTAAGCTCAGCTAAAACCTATGCGGGGATAAAACCAACCTTTTTTGCCAATCCGCAATCTCTGATGTCAGACGTTTTAGCCAAAATACAATATTCAACGAATGGAAATGTAGGCCGGGTTTCACACGCTAAGGATTTCTTCTCGAGACACTACTTGAACTCTAGTGGGTACTTATATTTATTTAGTCTAGTACTCTAGTATCACGGTCAAATTTCAAAAGCTTCATTCATAATACTTTATGGCGCTCAGCCGGGAAAGCGCCCGCTTCTCCCACCAGATCCCACCATGAGTTTCCTGAAGATTTTTGAATTTAGGTACTATAAAGTATCGCAACTACAGCCTTGGAGGCAACCTGCATATCTAGATGTGTGAACACACCCACCCGCTGCAGCTGTGGACAATCGTGGTGGTTCATTTCATTCATTTCATTTCCAGGTGCAGGACGTTACACCCCCACAGAGAATACAAGGTTTTATGTGGACTTGCATATTACTATGGGCCACTTGCAGAAACATATGAAATCTAGATTTAGTGTCAAATCTCGATTTAAGAAATGTCAGTCCATATAAAATTTGATACTAAATCGAGATTTTAACACTAAATCTAGATTTAATATGTTGGTGCAAGTACCCCTCAGGTGTTTTAAATAAAACAAAAATAAATATAAACCAAAAACATACAAGTTCTAAACTTCGCTCTCAATATCATAACATGACAGTGGTCTCAATTAGCTCGCTACGTTTGACCGGTGGCGGACCCGCTCATGTGAAACTTGCCTGAAACTGGCTGAAACTGATTCACGATATCGAAATAAACATGCGCTTTTTACTGCATTCGTTCCCGCACATGCTAAATCATACGTCTTGACGTATTCGGTGGTTTATTTATCGCATTAATGAGCTGTTACTGCGTGTTCCCTACATGGGTGGCGTTTATTATCTGTACTTTATTGTATTTATAATGCATTATGTGTTGGTAAATAATGGATACAAAAAACTCTCTACCTCTATTTTTCCTTTGAATAACAAGCATACGGTTTCCGTATTTCGAGTACTCAAACAACTATTTATATTGATTCAATATTGCCGTAGATAGGTAGGTACAAAATTTGAAACATCATATGAGTAAGTAGGTACATAAACCATAACGACCAACAGCTTTGAATATGCAAACATTTCGCGGTAGCATCTTTGATGTGAACTTTTGACATGAATAGAATAGTGCTTACTGCCTCGATCTACACACTGGGTTCCGAGAAACTAAAATGTGTCGTATTAATTAATACGCTAATGGTTCGAGGCAGTTTGAGCTCATTAAATTAGCAGTCCTTGAATTTGTGTGTCGTAGTCCTGAAGGGTTTACTCCAGCTTAAGAAAAACTATTTGGATCGCTGGTGCCTACGACTCTATCTCATTGCTGTTGCATGACAGCTTCTGGTGATTTTGTTTTAAGAATAGTAGTCCCCCTTGCCTTGGAGACTCCACTAACATTAACAAAGAGACTCATAACTATTATACATAGGTAGTCACATCGGAGACAAGATAAGAGTACAAAGGGCCCAGCACGTTACTATCATAATAGGACGTTAACTTAGAATCTTTATTGACTATTACTTTTATACATTTTTTTACTGCTTGCCAGCTCATAGATTTTTATTTCCACATAGTATGTAGCTATGCTTTTCTTAACATTTGAGTTGAGTTCATGCTTTAGAAATTGTAGTTACCTAGATGAGATTAATAAGTAGATAAGGTGTCATAAAATCTCGAAAAACTTAAGTATTAGATACGCCTACTAGGTTACCTAAACTTTTTAAGTAATTACTTAGTATCTGCTTTTGTATTAGAAGGTATTTATTATTCAGAATAGCATTGCACATCTTATTGTTAGTACTTATACCATCTTCGGCTATTTCAAAACCAGTTGAAATTCAAAGGAAACAACACAAACATTCCCTTTCACGCCTCTAGCGTGTTGAAAAAACATAACTTCTCTCGCTACGGATGACATAAAGTTGATGTAGCTGTCACAGTGGCACGGTAGCTGTGAGAGCGGAGGATCACTCTATCTTTTCAAAAAACCAACGAATGAGAGCTTTTATGCAATGGGAACATTTGATACAACGAGATAGAGTCGTGCACGCGCAGCGGCGCTCTGAAACCTAGTTTTTCGTATGCTAGAGTGTCATTTTCGAGGGCTTTGTGCATCCTTCGAGACTCCACAAGTTCACGCATTGTGAGTCCGGGCACACGCACATTAAGTCACTTCGATGCATGTAAATGTGGGCATGTTTATTCAGCGGAGATCTGGCGGCTCGTCGTGCATAGCTAATGGCGGGCGACAGGCGCTAACAACCAATTTGGACATGTTTGTGGCACATGACGTGGCGTGACGCTGGACTGACGCTGCGGAGCCGGTTATGGCACGAGAAGACCATGTTCGTGGATGAAATATTCTGGGGTAACGGGTGGGGTTGACTCGTAAGTAAATGCAAGAGGCAGATCAATAGGAATAATTAAGGGGAGCTTTCAGTTATGAAAATCCCATTCAAAGAAAATGTTTCATCTTGCATTGCAAAAGCTTAAGAACATGTGTCTATATTTTTTGCCGTTGTTATTCAATACTAACACAGAGTGCTTAAGAAGAATAACACATAAGTGTTTTCGAAAAAAAAGCTAACATCCGGCTTCAACTTTGAGGAAAAAAACTTACTCATATCCCCCATTGTTTTGATTCACCAAAAAAACTGTCCTTGCAAATGCACTTAGCAGTCAGCCAGCATAGTCAATATATCACTGAGAGTTCACTTCGTTGGCAGCTTATGTAAGAAAACTTTAATAAAAGCTCACACGAGTATAAAATAAATGATTTATTAGCGTTCGCGAATCACGCGCATGCGGTGCGCGCGCCGGGAGCGGATTGTGCGCGGGGCGGCCGCGCGCGCGCGCCGCATACAAACTGCACCAGCGACACCTAATCAAACACATTTGGGCCCTTGTCTAAATATTCTCCCGGCGTTATCGAGCGCCCAAACTCGGCCGTAAACACCCCATTGTGTTCCGCAGATAGCCCGCGCGGGAAGGACAACGGTTCTGCAGATAAGCGGACCACCATAAGCGGGAGATGTGCGCATGGCCATCTAATATCTCTATGAATCCGATTGTTGCAGCCGTCAAAACATGATAATTAAAGTTGTTTCGCGCCGCTCATTAGTTCAGCGGATGCTCCGGATTGTAAAAGAAAAAAGTTTATCAAAGCTCGCCGCAGTTTTGTAGGGCTGTCGAGAATGCAGTGGTTATCTTGAGGTCGAAGGGCGCCCCGAGTGCAACGATCGATACGAGTGGAGGGTTCCTAGTGAGCGTCTATTGTTTACTGCTGCCATATCAATATCGACGTTCGTCTTGAGTTATTACCGAGATTGCGTAACCATAATTTGATGTTATGGCCCTTTGTCATCGAATCTGAATAAATTAAGAGATACCTACGGCAGACACACACGAGTACCGAGATACGAAGGTTTGTTTTGACCAGAAACAATTTGAGTTACTTACCTTTTGAAGTCATATCTTCGGTAAACTTCGGACATCACAAACTTCACTAGAGACCAATATAGTACGAGTTTGAGCGATTTCTCAGAATTATGGTCAGAAGTTATCAGGGCTGCGGCTGGTTTCCCAACTATTAAGTAGCTAGTTCGTACAACTTAGTTGTACAATAGTTTATATTACATGCCTATCCACAATATTATAATATATTATATATATTATATTTATACACAATATTATAATTATAATTACTCTACGGTTATGTGTTCGAAAACTTTACTTATATGCCACACTCTTTGAGGCAAAACAATTCACCTCATCTTATTCCAATGCCATAATAGTTATGGTTGGACACACAAATAGACGAGACGCTAGAAAAACAAGTCTAGACAAATGGGCAATTTCGTATTCAAATAGTCTTTCTTATGCGTGATTAACTTCCCATACCGCGTGGCACGTACTTATCATGCATGGGAGCCTAGTCTCTTACCTTTGAACGGGAAGTTCCTGGGTCGTCGTTTGCGGACCTCTTCATCTGAGGCTTGTGGCTTGGGGGGCGGCATGGTGGGCACCTCGCTGGGCACCACGGTGACCTCGCCCAGGCCGCCGGGCCCGGTCGCCAGGTAGCCGCTGACCGAGTGCCGCCGGCGACCTTGCAGTGGAATGGTGTAGAAGACCTCCTCGCGCTCTTGCAAGCCGTTCGGCGTGACTACTGTCGAGCTGATTTTGCCTTTCCTGGGTAAGTTTAAAGTTTATTTTTAGATAGTATACTGATAATTATGTTTTATTGTTATTGGTAAATACAAAACAGTAGGTAAAATTCTAGGTTGATCATTGAATGACGAGTAAGATACTTACTTGATCCTGGGAGCGGTGGACGTGTGCCTCATGTCTCCGGGCGCCCTGTCCCCTGGTCTCGGCTGCCCGCGCAGGAACCCCTCGGCCTGCTCGGGCTCGCGCGCCGACAGCGACCGCAGCAGCGCGCGGAACTCGCGGCGGCGCGGGCTCTCGGGCTCCTTGCGCCGCGCCGCGCCCAGCGACCGCACGCCCTCCCCCCCGCGCCCTGCCCGCGCGCCCTCCGCCCACACGCGCCCTGGCGCCGACCGCGAGCACACCTCGGCCGGGGCGCGGCTGTCCGGCACATCTTGCGACTCCTTGTCCGTGAGCGCGAAGTATGATGGATTATCTGCAATAATAATAAATGAGTTAAAGAACGGTTGAGGTCAAAAGGGTAGCATAAAGAAGGATGCATTACCGACGCTCATCGCGGGAAGCGGCGGCCCGCGCCCGCGCAGCGCCAAGACTGCCGCTCGGGAATTATTCAATAATGCCAATGGAGTAACGGGCTCCAATCGCCCAGCGCCCGCTACCGACAACCTAGTTTCACCGCTGACCGGAAAATGCGAATTGAAAGCAATCCTTCGGAGTTACGGCGACAGGACGTTTGTTAAACAATGGGGAAAATTTGAGCGTGCTTCCCACGCTTTTTTCGTAGTACGAGATTGTTTTTGTAAAAATGTTAGCTTGATAATAGACCCGCATGTTATGAATGGAAGCTCATTCTAGGCGAGAGGTCCCATCCTCGGGGAACATGTGGCGTCAGTGCAGCCAATTAGACCACAATGGAGGCTCGTAGGGGGCGGCAGGGGGCGAACACATTTATTTTTTGTTATAAATCCCGAGTCTGACGGATTCCGCAGGGATGTTCATCCTTGACACAATGTATAAGTACGAGTAGTATATGCAGGGACTGTGGGATATTATTAAGATTAAGACGGATCATGCGGTCGAATACTATAAGTACTTACACAAGAATAACTACGTACTTTTTGTTCCTAATTGATTGATTCGACTTGTTGTTCAATAAACTTTTGGATTGGTTGATGAAGAGAAATAATACCTTATGTTAAGAGAGTTATGAGTTGAGAACCAACCATATTGAGTCGATCAAGTAAAAATAAGATGAAGTAGGTAAGTATACATCTTAATGGTATTGTTATGATAATATGGTATTAGGTATTATAATTAAATGTACTTAATGCCAATGAATGCGTAGCTAGATATTGTCAGATCTAAAGCTACTAATGAGCGTAGTAAGTATATTTTATCTGTTCTGATAATTATATACCAACTTAGTAACTAATACCGACCCACTTACACAATGTAATACTTGTTGGCAACACAACATTAGGAGAAACAGTAAACAGATGATTTAGATTGGGAAGTGACTCAAATTCTTAGAAACGAATAATGCTTATTCATAACTTTTTATAAATGTGCGAGTACAAAAACCATTAAATAATATTATGTTTCAGAATTTAATTATTTAACGTATATATGAAGAATGGACACACTCATGCTAGATTTAAACTGTCCTTGTTATGATAATGCTTAGAATGAAATCATGTAATAAAAAAAGATTCTCGTTGAAAGACAAACATAATATAAAAACACATAAGGCACATTCGTAGGGCGCTGTAAACACTGGGCGGGCGGCGACCGCTGAAACTACGCGAAAACAAACAAACAAACACACAGCGACACATCAGCTTCAAAACAAATGCATAACACAAAACTCACTGGTGGCACGTAAACAGTAGTCAAACTGCGGACCCATTTTAACGAAACAAAACTTTTAAAAATTATATTTGATAACTGATAAAGCGCACAAGTTCAGCGGACGCGACGCATCTCGAGCGCGGCCTGGCTGCGTCTGCGCTGCGCCGGCGCAGGTGGGCGCCCCACGTGCGGAGGAAGCGCAGCACGCGCCCGCAGGAAGCACCCCCCTCCCCCCCTCCCGCCCCCCCGCACCAGGATATTCGTAAAAACACACCCGGGATTTATTAAAGGGAGCCTGTTTAATTTGGGAGACGTGCGTGCGCGCCGCAGTAGCTAGGCGCTAATGTTTGTAAATAAATCCCCGCTTTGTTGACATTCGCTTCATTCATTCCGCCGTTCGTATTTGGATGCGTTTTCCGCTACCGGGATCGGTTGCGGGAGTTCATTTATTTTCAGTTGCGCTGAAAAACTGCGAAGTCAAACATCCGATCGACGTAGCTTTGAAATGTGAAGCTGAAAGGCGAGCCGGGCGCGGCGGGGCATGGCAACCAAATTACTTTTTCAATCTCGGCGCAGGCACAGGCCCCTCGACACACGAGAGCTGTGACCCGCCTGGTGGAGCAAAAAAAATCGGACCAGATGTGGAGCCCCCGCCGCCGCCGCCGCCGGCTGTTTACTTGCAGATGCAGTAAAACAATGATGACTTTTGTGTCCGCTCGGAACAGAGTACACGACACACAATGCTCGCTCGTCAATTACTTTGTAAGCTCATTCGAGCTTCAGTACGAATACCACTGGATGTAAATGAGAAAAGCGTCTACTTGTAAAAATGTATGGAAAAGAAACGGCGCAAATTAATGTTTATTTATTCGAGTCACTCGTGAAACGAAGATATCTGGCCTAAATCTTTGTTAGCGGCCGTTCGCTTTCACAATATAATTAATTATAGGAATTGGAAATCTCTTTCCTTTTATTTCTGTCTTGAGGCGAAAAAAAATCTACAGGGTGTTACAAAAGTAATAGAAAAAATTATGGTCACGCAGGTGGTCATTCTGAACATCTTTTATTATGCCGTTACACATTATATATTACCAGGCCTAACTCTACATAAATAACATTAACCTCCCGCAAAACATGCAATTCAATCTCCTATATGGCTCAAAGCCGGTCACTGTAGCGAATACACAGAGAATCCACTCTTGGATACAGTCAGTCTACTAGTACAGTCAACAAAAGAGATCATTATGTATATATCCACCCTCAGCCCAAACAGTTTGATCCTAAAAGTCAGATATTATTATGAAATATGAGTAAAAGAAAGTATCACCGATCCAAACAAATACAGTTTATTTATTAAGTAAGGGGCCGTCCATTAATCACGTGAGGTCGTTTTTCTCATTTTTTTACCCCCCCCTCCCCCCTGGTGATATTTGGTGAGGTTTGGGACCAACCCCCCCTCCCCCCCCCTGGATCACGTGTATTTTTTTGGAAGTCTATATAAAGGCAATTTTTGACTAGAAAAAATATAGGTCATACTACAAATCGTTAAATTTTTTGCGCCGTCCAAAATATCGTTTCAGAAATAACTATTTTTTGACAAAAAATTAATACACGTGATGTCTAATGAGAACCCCCCCTCCCCCCTCGTGATGTTTCGTGAGGTTTTCAGTACCCCCTCCCCCCCCCTTTGAGCCTCACGTGATTAATGGACGGTCCCTAAGTAAGTATTATATTCGTGAGTAGATATTTATATGAAAGTGTTTTTGTAAGGGGTGGACAGTCATCTCTTTTGCTGCCCGTAAATAGTGGGCATCCGCGGAATGTCCGCGGTTTATTTTCGCAGTAGCGCACGCGTTTGATGCATTCCCTGCAGGTTCTATCCCATTACTCATTCATCTCTATTTATATTCACATTCAGTTGCGAAGTTGCGTTGCTTTACTTTCGTTTCCTTAGATCTGAATGGGCAAGGAATCTGAGTGACAGATGTATTGAACTTGGGAAGCTGAAAGCTGAAGGAAATTAAATGCAGCTTCTGGAAAACAATAGAGATAACTTTTCAAGGGATTTAAAGAATTATGTATAAGTATCCGTCTATAGAGAAATGATTTTTTACAATAATGTTTAAAGGGGAGTGGATTCAAAAGATATAAACCAGCAGAAGCTGAAAAATATAATCATATTTAAGCTACTGTTTATAGTACGTGACTTTAATATCTATAGTTTACCTACTTACCTGACTGAAAAGTCCTAGATGCCTAGAATTTCTTACAAAGACTATTATTTATGGTTTCTCCACCCCCACGTACTCCTTTAGAAATATAGTGAATCAAAGCAAACAAGCGACACACAACAACAAAGGTGCAAGTTCCTACATATCGCCATATATACAGGGTGTGTCCGTAAACATTATGTAATGAGAATGAGACACGGGAAGCTCGCCAGGTGCGGCGGATGAAACTAATCGATAGAACCTGGCACAATTGTTCAGTGGTTATGTTGATGATTAGATACGATTTTCAGGTCGGGCGTCTCTTAGTTTAAATTCAATATTTTTGTATTTCTTTCTCATCTTTCACTCTCACTCGTATACCTGTAGGATATATCTTGCCTTTATACAAAATGTTGCAAAAGTGGTATAGGAAACAGAAAGAGGGTGAATCAGGTGACGATTCTGAACAAATTTTGTCATATACGACTCTTGGAAATTCACGAAGAAAAGCTACTTTTTTAATTAATATAACTGTATTTCACAAAAATTGCAAATTTTTACATCGTCACTGTTGTATATAGGACAAACCCAAGAACAGATCTATCCTTGTTAAGTATTTATTTATTATTAAATACTCTATTATGTAAGTACAGAAACCACAATATATTCATAACAAATAAAAACCTAGTAAAAGCATTCATTTCATTTTCATTTATTTATTGAATAAGAAATTACACAAAAAAATACAATATGCCTAATACAAGCAGCAGAAATCCATTAAGGGTTTAAGAGCTACTTAATAGTAAAATATTTTTATATCACATGCATTATTTAACAAGTAGGTATATTAGTAATTAGCTAGTAGTTATCACTTATGGTAGGTATTTAGTTATTAAATATTATAAGTTAAGTTAACACAATTCAATGAGATAGTTAAGAATACAGTACAGATTACAATTCGAAAAGTGGGCTCATTGCCAAAGAGCAATTTCTTCCAATCAACCTTCGTTGGTGGTAAAAGAGTTATTATCTAGGTTACACACACACGGAACACTTTTCAGTCGATGCTATTCTATTGTAGTTACAGTAAAGTTCCAAGTCTAGATACCTAGCTAGGTTCGTAGCACCGTCGTCGTAGGCTAAAGTTTCGTAGCAGTTACCTACGAATTCTCGTAGCACTAGAAACTGAAATACTTGAAAACTTTCCTGTTTCATATACATACTTAGATCTTTCTTGTTTAAAAAGACGGGGTTTGCACAATTTAATAATTTGCAATATCACATATCAAATCACAGCGTTATAGCCTCGAAAACTACTCTACATGCAGTATTTTTATAGAGATTCGTATGCGAGGCTTCAGCCGCTTTTCATTTATTGTTGTAATTTGATATAACTGTAACGTATTGTAATTTTACGAGTACAAATGCACTCCTCTCTTTAATCCTGCTGCCATCAATCATTGGCAGGGCACAGAGTCTGAGCATCTTCAATTGTCTCCTTCCGTTCCTATTATGTAAACCAACTCTTGTATGTATGTAGTACTTAACCGGTAGTTATGTAGGTATGTCCTTGTTTAGTTTTTAGTGTTAGGTTAATACTTAGTGGAATACCTTTGGTATACCGTAAACTAGGTGTCTTGACGAGTGATTTGAGGAATGTTCAGCAATATTGCCTCTACGGTTCAACTTACAAGACACGGATGCAATATATCTGTCGCAGGCAACTGGTTTAATCTTCTGTTTGATTGAACCACTAGCCCGTTCATTGGATGGCGCTGTTCAGTTGTATGACTAGGCCGAACGTTGATTGTACAAGCGTCACAAAACGTCCAACTAGTTAGCTGACTTAAAATCAGTCCGGTGGTGAATAAAACAAATATGGCGTCTAACAGCTAACAGCTGACACAAAAAGCACCTATATTGTTAGTTTTTTGCGAATAAATTAGCTTTAAAGTGCGTTATTTGTGTTAAAATAGTGTGACAACTTGAATTAACCTATTATTACGCCGCGGGCGGATAGTTTCAAAGAAAAAAAGTGGCGAAACTGGATAATTATGAACAACAATATGAAGGTACGTTTATTGTTATTGTTTAGTTAATTTGTGAGATAAGAGCTTTGTAACATAGTCTTTTTGTTGACTCTTGTCTGGTGATGTTCACCCTAACAACACATTACAAAGTTGCTATACTATATCCCATTCAACGACTTTGCTGAATGACGTTCAGTCAAGACGTCGAACGTTACAATCAACGACTTGACGAGTTGTCCTTTAGTCATACAACTGAATAGCGCCATCCAATGAACGGGCTAGTGGTTCAATCAAACAGGAGATTAAACCAGTTGCCTGCGACATATCAATATTGCAAGGTTTCGATTATAGAGTCACCTGCAATAGTTAGGTTATAGACACTTACCTAAATTTAGGTTAGATTACTATGTAAAAACACATATAGGTAAAACACACCGATCTCTGGATTAAACTGTTATTATGACACAACTAAGGGCCAAGATATTTGATCTGGTGAAGTACTCAAATAACATTGTAAGCTACACCCACCGTGAAAGCTGCTAAAACTGGCTAAAAGTGTCGCCGATTCGGGCCCAAACGAAAATAAACAACGCACTCACGACCACCAGAGACGGACACTAACAAACACCCACAATGTACAAGTATGTAAATATGTAACTTCTACCCAAGTACATGTATATTACAATACTTAGAGGTAGAGGTTCAATAAAGTTCCGATGACAATAGCAACAAATTACTCCTAAACGGAAAAGTTTAACAGGGCATCAGAATATTATCAACAAAAAGCGTAAATATTTTGATCAAATTCTAAATTAAATGTTAGGTAAGTACGTATTATTAAAGTCCTAATTCCAACCATATCTACTTAGGATTCTGTACTTTAAAGTTTTAGTACAAAAGTACCTATGTTAGGTAAATATATTACACGAATGTCTTATTTGATTTTTCAAGCCTATTCTATCGTTATATCTTAATATTATAATTTGCTATAGTAAAACAAAGTTATGAAGCTAGTCCCCGATGCGGTGGATGAGATCGCAGCGGAAACGGCGGCCGGGTGCGGATTACAAATGTCTATATTTGAATGAACTTCGGATATTGCACTCGCTCGCATCTCTCTTGTTCCTTGTAGGCAGGTGAAAGGTTAATCCCATGATCTTTTCTAAAGGAACGTAAACTACAACTAAGTTTCGCAGATAATAGACCTAATTTCTGAATAAAAAATATGTCGTAGCTAAAGCTCATGACCAAAATAGTCTAGTTATGCTATTATCAACGAAATACCTATTCTATTCTATTCTCTTCTATTCTCATAGAGGGTGAAGTTCCTAGGTATCTATCCTATATCATAGGTATAAATAAATATCCTGTATTATTCGGGAGTTGCCCTCAATATGAACGCGTACCCTAAGTGTAAGTGTTTCTACGTTGTGCTTGTGATATGAAGCAGAGCTAAATTATTAATGTGGAGCATCGAACTTACTTTCAAACAAGCAGACAAGATCTGTATAATATCTAGCAAAAGCATGAATCGATTGCCTGCAAGCAAAGCAAACGTTAACTCGAAATAAAACGTAGAGTATATAGAAATAGAAAGTTTGACGTTTATAAAAAAATGTGTTTTAATAATTACCTACTAATCGCGTTCCAGGCAAGGAAAGCTTTTTGTCGAAAGAAATTTCAGGAATAGGTTAGATGTAGCGTCGTTTTGAGGAATCGGTTCATTGAACTGAAAATCTTCTGAGTACATAATATATCATGAAGTACCTTTACACTGTCAAGGTAGGCATACCTCTCCTGTTTCGGATTAATAGTAGGTTAAGTACATAGGTCTAAAGTTTCACGTTTCCAGTCTGAAATAATTAAGGGAGTAAAATCTGGATGTAGAGTTATCAAATTCATATTCCTAGTACCTACTTGCATTATATTGCATGGTATGTTGATATTTTATGTAAGCCGTTTGATACTTTTACTACTTACCATAGAAGACTATGAAGCTATAATTTCATCTGAAATCTATTAACTATGTACATACATGGTAGGTACCTACGAACTAGTTTTAGTACCTGCGAAACGGTTTCTAAACTGAAAATTTAGACGCATTGGATGAAATGAAATCTTAGTGTGAATTCAGCTTTACACCTAGTTCTCATTACGAATCCATATTAAAATAAGCCACCTTGTACTTACCAAATTAAGTGTCTACTCAAGTAGGTATAAGTACTGCTACGCTTCCTATCCTATACATGTACAATACTTACATGTTGTATTTAAAAGTCTATGCAATGTAGTTTACGGAGTAGGTGCATTTCTAATCAACGCCACATCACATTCCGATGTAAAAATAACATTCGTTCTAAGTCGAACCACAAACCACAATGCACCTACCTGTGGAAGAAGTAACACACCGTAACTGACACTGGAATATTAACTCTTACGACATTTGAATTAAGCACGATTTTAAATCTAGCGATTTTAACGTTTAAATAGCGAGACCTCAACTGTATCAAACTGATTAGCGGGTGCCAGCACGCATTCTAAACTGAGTTAAAGCTGAGTTTACACAAGAAGAGTATGCTCGGTCCTAGACCGTTCGTATGAAAACTACAGAACACGATTAGAATCTGCCTATTTGGTGTCGTTGTCCGAGAGCGATATTACAGGCTCTGCCTAGCTTGGGTCGGATGGCCGTGTGTGAGATGTCCTTATATATATAATATATATTGTTATTATTATCTTTTGTTTATAAGTACATCACGAGTAGCATCCGCACAATCACTCTGTCCGTCTTATAATAGGTAGGTACTTAATCATCGTCAGCCCGTAATTTCCCACTGCTGTGCAAGTGCATATATGCCGCTCCCAAGGAGCTCCACCGCACTCTGTCCTCGTCCTTCCTCATCCATCCACTACCGGCCATATGTCTAAGTTCCTCGGCCCAGCGGGCCGGAGGGCGTCCCACGTTACGCCTGCATACTGTTATCGTGTACACCCAACACTCACAATCTCAAGCCAGCTGACTGGAACAAAGTGCTAAGTTTTAATTGAAGCGGCAAACGAATGCGGTCACAGAGTAACAGTTGGCACAGATAACTGTTCCAATGTCACACGCGACACAATGGCACGCTGCGTAATGTGTCTACACAAGTACCTACATACCTACAAGCCTAGACTTCGATTCACGTAACTTGACCAATATTTTTTCAATTAAATTACCTATGTAACTACCTAAGCCGTAATGGCTACAGAAACAGGAATAAATGCAATGCGGCGTGACCGGAAACATCCAGCATTCGTCTCTAATGCTGCTGCTATTGACAAGAACAATTATTTCTCAATGCTGGTCATCTTTCGTGAATCGCATAATACCTATAGGGATCTACCTGTCTACTTAATGCTTGCCAATAATAGCTCATTGGGAAGGTTGAGGTATATGTAAGCTCATTAGCGTCAGAATAATTGTGCTAAGATGTAAGCTGTTCCGGCCTGAACTGCATGGGCTAAAATAGTGGTCTTCCGGAAAAGGCATTCCAATAGAATTTACCTGCTAGGTATTTATTTATTTGACTAGTACCTATACCTTTACTCCAGTCCACGGTAGTATACATGCCTAGGTAGTAGAGTTGCCTAAATCATCATCATCAAATGATACGCCCAAAATAATCCACTGCTGGACATAGTCTCCCTACGATCGCCAAAATACTCTGTCCTCGGCTACGAATGGATAACAAAACAATAGACCCTCAGGCTTTTTGTTGCCTGCATAGCACAGTAGAACTCACACACCCACTTGTTCTTAGGTAAGGTAGTAGGTAGCACAGAACAACCTTGGTACTTGACTTGGAATGTGGAAGTGCAATTATAGTTGCAATTTTTCACAGTCCGAATGTTATAGAGAATAGCCCCGCTTCCATTTTCCTCGGGCTAAGGCCCTAGTTCAAATCTGAACTCAATGAAAAGTAATAATTATTAAAATTATGACGCGACTCATGTTGGCCTTCTTCCACGCGTTATAAAGCGGCACACCTTCCCCTGTCTCCAGAAATAGTCGCCGCATCATCAAACACTTTCAAATGAGTAACGTAGTGCGTTTGTTTTCGTTCGGTGGAACGATAGTTCCGTACAAACCGCGGTTCTTATTAACTGTGGGTGGTCCTGGCTAAGAAGAGTTCCATATGTTCCTCGGGAAATAAGCACGATAAAGTTCAGAACAAAAGAGCTTCAGGTAAATCAAAAGACGATCGTCAAATAATATCCAATGTCGAAACAACGGCTGCATACAATACACATTCAAATTAGAAGCATCTCAACAAAAAGCTTAAGGTTGACAAACTTTTGGTGGGGACACGGGAGGAATAGAAATGTGGGAACATTTACTGTCAGTAGTTAGCATTCATATCCCGCTCGACTCACCCATTGCTGGGACATCCGCCGTTGCTTCCGCTGCCAAAGATGGAAGAAAGATGCCACGCACCTAGTTCGTTGACTACACTATCACCATGAGAAATGACAAGGTTACACTGTCACACTTTAACACTACATGGTTTCGCTTGGGGGATTAAATAAATCGTATTTATTTAGTCGTAAAAGACGCAGAAAACACGATCTGCCTCGCACAGCGGCCGCGTAAACTTAAACGTATTAGCTATCGAGTTGAGGAGTTATTTTTGATGCAAAAGCGCGCTCTGCGCTACCAATGTCTAGAGCATGTGAGGAATATGCAATGTCGACAGCCTTGCTGTTTATATTTACGTGTAAACATTCGATGCAGCCTGACACGCGGAGATCTTGCATCTATAAGGTACTAGCTTAGATGCGAATCGGAAAGTTAATGCCCTGGGAATGTTCTGGAGTCCATGAGTACCTAGCAACAAAGAGAATAAAGTACTTCTACCTATCGTATGTAGATAATAATAAAATAAACATACGGATAGGTCCCGTGGAAACTCAAGAAAATAATTAAATATAAGTAGGACCATTAACTACGAAGATAAAACTATTAAATTACCGATATCCTTAGACAGGTGACAGGTGGCCGGTAGTGGCTGGATGAGGAAATGTGTGTACTTTGCTGTGACAGCAGTGGTTGACTACTGGATGAAGAATCGGATGATGATGATTAATTCCTCAGATATTAACGCATTTACGAAGTATACTCAGTATACGTAGATAGCCAGATTACAGTGCTTATGTAGGTATAAATAACCAGATATTTATATCCTAGCTGGTGGAGACAATAATTAAATTCCAATTTAGGTACAGGATGGAATTTTATCAGTGCGATTCCGATTCCCATTGGCACGGCATGCGGCAGGCAGGTCGATGCACTGATACCATTATGATACCTTGATACCAACTCTAAATCACGAAAAAATATTAATAACGTGACCATACATTTCACTGTATGGTGTATGAATGAATACTACTACTATAAGTAGGTAGGTATATTTATTGAACTAATGAAGCGGCTGTTTTCGCCATTGTGCACCTAGAGTATGCATTACTTAAATAGTTACCTACATTTTAACATTTTATACGACTCTAGAAGTGCCTGGGCTCTAACGATTAGTTACAACACAGCAGTGTGGCTGTACCTACTGTAGTAGTATGTAACTAACACATTAACTGCAGGTACCGATTTATCATAAGTCACCCATTTATGTAGCTACATCCACAAACAGAACAACATAAGTAACTACTTATATACTATTAGCATTATTTTTTGTTCCAGTAGGTACTTTAAAAGAGCGGTGTTTATTTTTAGTGCTGTGCTAGGCATTTTTCAGTATCTTCCTCAGGATATCTTTGCCCATAAGTTTTTTCATTCACTTTATTAATTCATAAACATTCTTTTAAAATAATACATAATCGGAGAACATCTCATCTATTGCATGCGTAAATGGGTTTTCCAATATTTTGTAGAATACCCGCACGGGAAGCTGGGCTGAGGGAGGGATTCCCACACTGTGCTCGTTCGGAAACTCCAATAAGCTGATTATTAGAGTTTTCACACGGTAATGATAATATCGAAAAGTTCCTTCAGTTTACGTATTGAATCGCACCGCACTACTTAGTAAAGTTAATGAAAAATATAGAGGGAAAAAGGTCAGAAACAAATGATGAAATGAATTACTTGACAGTGACAGTTCAGTGGTCAAAATTTCTAAACGAAATTTGAGACGTGTGGATGGTGCAAAGCGAAAGGTATCCAGGCAAATAACCAAATATGCTTAGTTATCACAGAAAATGACTACATATTTGTATCAAACCGAATATAATATAATGTGTATGCTATTTGTAAATTGATTCATATCACACACACAATAATTCATCAAACCCACGCCCACCACGCGACACATGACAAATACATAAGACACTGATTTTACAAAATTTTCATGTCATGTCACCCTTTTGCATGAACTTATCCAACACTGTTATTGATTTGCGCGAAACTAGACTTGCGCAAGTGAAGGCTCTTTTGTTTGCTTTGCTCTGATTTGTGAAGGCAGTGGTGTACAAGGAAAAACACAAATAGTATCCGCTGGGGTTCTGTAAGGGAGGGTCGTAAAAATGAGTGGTGTGGACGAAATACTCAATTATGAGAGTAACCCCAATGATGACTACTACGCACTGCTCGGCTGCGATGAGAACTCTTCGGTAAGTTTGAATTTAGAACGAAATAGTTGAAAACTAGTGCACTATCGATCCACCTATTTCCTTTCTGCTTATTGACCTTATTCCGTGAGTACCTTTTACCTGAGGGCATATGACATGACCTACAAAAAGGGGACTTGTTTTTTTTTTGTGAGGATTTGTTAAAAACATTTGAATAGAAGAGTTTCTGAAAGGAATGTCAAGGTTTTCCTTTTGAATTTCCGGGTGGTTTTCCTCTTTTGTTTTGTTATTATTAGTGAAAGTTAGTTGTGATTGTTTTGTCCCAACAGGTTGAGCAAATAACTGCGGAGTACAAGGTGCTGGCTCTTCAGCACCACCCCGACAAGAACGATGGCGATAAGGAGGCTGAGGCGAAGTTCCAAAAACTGAAGGTGAGATTTAATCTCTCCTAATTTTAATACCCACTTCTCATTATCTAACACATAAACTTTGCTGCTCGATATATTATATGTAAAAGTCTTCCAAAGTGTACCATCCTCTGCTTTTCTCAATGAGCCACTGCTCTATTGCAGCTTATTATAACCACATAAAATTATATTTATAATGCATCTATTTTATAGACATTACGTCATGCTTTGTGGTTTCAGTTTCCTTGTATTTTTATGTAAGAATCTATTTTAAACCTACTGGTTTCTATTCAGCCTGTAATAATAAAAATAATAATAATTGAAATAGTATTGTGTGTGCGAGCATGCTTTGGTGAATCGTGGCATAAACCCATGCTTTGGCGTTCCAAAGGTTAATGAATTTAGAGCTTTTTATTATTTTACAACTATGTTCAGTAATAATAATATAGGCTGATGTTGGCCCTCGCTAATACTTATAACCATAATAAAAACCTAAAAATAAAAAAAAATGTCACAATTAACATAATAACCACCACAATTTACCCACCAGGAAGCCAAGGAGACCCTGTGCGACCCGTCGAAGCGTGCTCTCTACGACAAGTGGAAGCAGAGCGGCATCGCCATGAGCTTCAAGCAGTGGCACGGCATGAAGGACCACGTCCAGCAGTCCATGCACTGGTCCAAGCCTAACACCAAGGACAGGTACGTTCAAGTATTTAGGTCCTGATCTGTATAGTTTGTCCATTGAGAGAAAGAATTTTATATGTTCTCTTATGTCTGGTAAGTAATGTTGGTTCTATTTCGAATGTCAAAAACGCATTATCTGAATGGACAAACTATAGCTAGCTAAAGATGGCAGAATAGCGAATAGCACATTGATTTTTGTTGGAGGAGTGCTGTACATATTTTGTTTGTAAGTAAGTGAGGCTAGAAGAGGCACCAGAGAAGCTCACAGATGCATTGACTGAACATGGCCAGAAGAGATCATCATCATCATCATGATAAAGCTGCCTAACATACAATACACCCATCGTACAGGAGCCTAGAAAAAATATCTAAATAATATTTGTTTGTTCATTCATTAATTTTTTTTAAACATTAATTCCAGGATCAGAATATATTAATCTTCTAGTTCACTTGCATAGGTGTGAAAAAATTAAAAATTCATTCGTCTCTCAAGCCAATGCCTTTCCTTAATTGAAATTCGATATTCCTACTGCATCTAAATGACCCACTCTGTTTCTAGTATAAATATTTTATTGACTTGCCTTCAGTTTTAATTAGATATTTGAGTAAAGATCGGAAACATTCCCTTGAAAACAAATACCGACTGTTTCAAGATTCAGAGAGTCGTTGTTTGTATTCAATTAAAATTAATGAGGTATCATTGCTTGGACAGTTTCTATTACTCGGCCGATATAATTGAATGTTTTATCGACGTAGAAGGCCAAATATTCTCAGACGAAATGGTTTACAAAAAATATCTACTTATTTCTTTGTATCCCACGCGATGTTATGAGATTTTAATGTCAAGAAGGAAAACTTTTGTTAAAGAAGCACCTACTTAGATATTTCAGTTGAACCAAACTTATGATTTATGATTCTCATATTAGGTAAACCGCTAATAAGTTTCTATAGTATTACATATTATTAACAGGAAAAATAAATTATTTTAAATTTGAATAACATAAGCAGTTCACCTGTCTAGTAGCTAAGTTTCTTTGTATGGCTTCCACTTTTGTTACATAAAGGCAGGCTGACTAAAGGGTTGATGCACTCATTCGCACATTTCACACCCGAGTTTAATTTGTGCAAGTGAATCGAAACAGTCGACGTTACTAGGATACAAACCTATTCGCAGCTATTCATAATTATTAACTAATTGATTTTTTAACTATACACACAACTAAAAGGTACCCTCCTACATTTTGACTTTACCAGTAGATAAATTCTGAGCTAACCTATTTTTACTTCCAGGATGCTGCCAGAAACCGAAGGCGGGAAGTCTGGTCCGTCGAGCCTGGGCCCGTCCAACGCAGCCGCTCGTCGCGCATCCGAGGGGGGCGCCAACCTGTGGGGGCGCTGGGGGGGCGGCAACCAGGAGCCCCCCTCCGAGGTCATCAACAAGTTCCGCAACTACGAGATCTAAACCTCCTTCGCGCCACAAACCAATGGGGTCTATGCTGTCTATGGTCGCGCGATGCTAGTTCCCCATCGCACGACCTCTTTGCTAGATACACCTCGTTGGTCTGGCTTGTTTAACACTCTCTTAACTGGACTTGTAAAAGTACAGTTGTTTGAGTGTTGAGCTTTTTTATTATGTTATTTATTGCTAGAGGTTGCTTGTGCCGCAACCTCTACGGTTTACAATCAAAATGTATTTACAAAACTTACATTCCAATATTTACCTCTCATGACACAAAAATGTTGTGATAATCGGCCAGGCTGTTGAAAACACTTGCCAATAATTTTTATTCGATATTATTACTATTGTGATCTGTTTTATGTATACTCAATTATACAAGTTTGTGTATGTTAATTGTAATTTAGTCTTAAAGGCACAATATTCATCAAGTCAGCTCGAAAAGTTACTTAAATGTTAGTTGTATGTTAGAGTTTAAACTAAGGTTACATTCGATGTTTGGTGTGTTTTAAACTATCAATGTTGCCCGTTAGACGTGTCCCATTGTCCAACAATGACTATAGTTACACCTAGCCGAACCTGTAGCTTTAATCTACACGATCCTACTCTAATAATCACAAAGTCTGAACGTTGAAATTTCTGCTGTAGAACAATATGTTAGTACTTAAAGTATCTTAATATTTTGAAGAGTTCTATATATTTTGGAATCCTCTATGAACTGTCTTGTCCTATTTACATTATTTTTATACAAGGAGTGCGGAAATATTATTGTGTAATCCAAACAGGGTATAGGTAGAAGCGCGATGCGAGATGGTCTCTCTATTATTTTTTTCTGACCTTTCTTTATCTGAAAGACATATTTAAATCATTATAATAAATTAAATGTTATTTACTCATTCCCAAATGGCTGTTGTGTTCCCCGGTAGAAGTTAAATATAGAAATTATTAATATTATAATATCAGTATTTATGTTTGATGTTTAACAATATAAATGTTATAGATGGAGTAGATGTTTTTAATGTTTTATCTGAATGGAAATCTCTTAGCTTAATTAATGACAAATCTAAATGTTTATTTTTGATGTTACATATCTTTCAAACAATAAAGAATTACCAACACAATTCATGACCTTATTATGTAACCCAATTCTCAAAAAGTTTTCGTCCATAAACTAATAGTAGTTACTACTACAGGTAATAAAACATAACATACATGAAGACTGAATAAGGAATTATTGAGTGTAATGGGGAATTATGATACAGGGGACAGCATTGAATAATTATTATACCTAATAGGTAAGTATAATAAGTACATCAAACTTTGTTCAAAGACTAGACCGACCGTGGTCTAATAATAATGACCTACAACATCCTTCTTTATCCTTAGACAATTACCATAAATTAATTTTGCTTTATAAATAGTCTTCTTAGTCGTATCAATCTCCTCATACAGGGTGATTGGAAAGTCGATGTATTCCTTTAAATGGGTCATAGACGAAGGCATTTCCAGTCGATTGAACCCCATAATGCATTATCCGAAAGTCAACCATTTCTGAGTTATTGAATTTTTAAGTTTTTTTTAGATTTTTCCCAAAATTTATGTTTAAAAGCAAAATATTTAAAAAACTAACCATTTTTTTAATACTTTTTTGATTGTTTTGCATCAGTGACACCTTAGTCAACAAATTATAATCATTAAATGGTCAATATTCAACTTAATTTAGACACGGTGCTTCAAAATAGTTGAAACATTAAGAAAATGTTACGAAAGGTGAAAACAAAATGCTAAATTAAAAAATTTTTTATCAGAAAATTTTTCAGGCACTATAGCTTAAAAACATAGTCAATTAATAAGCTTTAAAATGACATATTCCAATCTAAAATCGATTAAGGTATGACCAAGATATAGCCAAAACAATTACAGAAGCGGACCAATCTCAGTAGGAAAACGAACAAGATTTGTTCTAATTTAAAGGTAAAAAGTCTTATAACTGGACTTTGTACAGCTCCGAACCCATTACTAATTATTGTTCTCCGATAGCGCGGTTCCTCAAAGGCACAGATCGACGACAAGATTGCTTCACCGAAATAATGGTTGTCCGATAACACGTTAGCCGAAAGTAATTTTCAATTATGATTGGTAACACAAAAGAATTCTTCACAAGCCGGTTCCTCAAAACTATTGTTCGACGACCGTTAATTCGCGCGAAAACATGATTTGTCAGTAGCACGTGACAATAGCACTGTTCAACAATGATTGTTTTACCTTCACCGTGTTCAAACACTGTACTAAAATGTTTTAGCTGAAAAATTTTACCTAATAGTGTTATGGGAGATGCAATTTGTCGGTTAAACAATTTCACATGCTGTGCTAACCGTGTTATCGCACAAGCATAATTTCGGTGAAGCAATCTTGTCGTCGATCTGTGCTTTTGAGGAACCGCGCTATCGGAGAACAATAATTATTAGCAAACGGTTCGGAGCTCTAAAAAGTCCAGTTATAAGACTTTTTCCCTTAAAAATGGAACAAATCTTGTTCGTTTCTCTACTAAGATTTGTCCGCTTATGTAATTGTTTTGGCTATATCTTGGTCATACCTTAATCGATTTTAGATTGAAATATGTCATTTTAAAGCTTAGACATTGTATATGTTTTTAAGCTGTTGTGCCTGAAAAATTTTCAGATAAAATTCTTTTTTAATTTAGCATTTTTGTTTTCACCTTAGGTAAAATTTTCTTAATGTTTCACCTATTTTGAAGCACTGTGTCTAAATTAAGTTGGATATTGCGCATTTAATGTTTGTAATTACTTGGTCAAGTTGTCATTAATGCAAAACAATCAAAAAAGTATTTAAAAAATCGTTAGTTTTTTAAATATTTTGCTTTTGAACATAATTTTTGGGAAAAATCTAAAAAAAACTTAAAAATTAAATAACTCAGAAATGGTTGACTTTCGGATAATGCATTATGGGGTTCAATCGACTGGAAATGCCTTCGTCTATGACCCATTTAAAGGAATACATCGACTTTCCAATCACCCGGTATATGAGCAATACTTAACTTACATAGTATCCAAGGCCTCCTCGGAAACCATCGGGGCACAGGTCAGTAACAGTGATGAAAGTAAAGACACAATGCACTAATAAGCAAGCAGGATTATGTACACAGGGTTAGACCGACTTTAAGGAACTCATAAATCGCATGGTTGCCGTACAACCAAGCCTTAAGTCATCGCCATAGAGTAGGTTTTAAGGTGATATGTTGATTATCATCTTACTCGTAGGTACCGATACTGAACAATCACAAGAAAGCTATAAGATGCGACTGTCGCACGCGCCATATCACGCATTCTTTTAGGAAAACACATTATTGACTCTTTAGTTTTCAGAATTTCAGTTATGTCCCTGTTTAGTGTTTACCAATACCACGGGTTCCGGCAAGGCGGCGGATGTCAAGAAAAAGATTGACTAGTGGTGGGCCGGTGCTAGTACGATGAAATTAATTTTGAAATTAAAGTAGAGGTAGGTATAGGTGCATTACAGTCACAGCAGATATACTCATGTGCAATGAAAAAGTTCCACCTCCCATTGAGTGTAGTATTCTAGTAGATACGTTCTATGATTGTTGAGTAGATATAACTACTTTCCTGGTAGTCACTTAGATATAGACGGCTCGGCTAGATAGAACTTCGGCCTTGTACTTAAAAAAAAAAACTTTATTCATTAAAACATTGTACAAAGTAAACTTAGCGCCGGGGTCGTGTGCTAAGTCGAGAACTTCTACTAGAATTTAGCTCTTACATTTCAAGAGGAGGTCTGAATTATATTCAGATATTAGCACCCAATCATAACCCGTAATCTCGATACATTGAACCTCATCCGTTATTCTGATAACTTTCGATAGTTATACCTACCTAATATCGACACCTTACTGCCCAGCATTCGGGTGGTATTCAGCACTGGATGTTTACACCGGGGCTCGAGTTACCCGGCCATCAAGCAGCGATGGACACCCATACCGTCCACTCAGTCACCAGTGACACTTGGCAAGACACACTAGAATAACTCCAGAAAATATAGAGCTGAAGTTAAGCCTAATAATATACTTAAGTACCTTAATTAATTTTACCTGCGACTCTGAAATGTGAAGAATTTTCAGTGTGTTGCTGCAAAATACATCAATGAATTAATTTTCCTTCAAGTGGTAATACATAAAGGTCCAAGCCCTTGCCATATTTCGCAATTATTCAATGAATAGCTTTTCTGAAATTGTTCTGTAATCTGAATAGTAAAACAACTAAAACAGAAAGTTAAGTGAGTGTTAGTGACTTTAATTGCTGTTAAGATTGGTGAGTTAAGTTAAGCCGTTATGTAAATTACCTACCTGCAAACTTTATGAATAACTTTGAATTCGAATAGGGTTTGTTTGATTTAGTGCCATGTTTCAGGTTTCAGTGGGTCTGAAATTAATTAGTTTACAACTGGGTATAACAGCTGGCTTTACTACTGAAGTAATAGAATCATTTAACCAGGTACTGTGAACAGCACAGAAAGTCCATTATCTTTTCAAAATTAGTTTTTACATTATCTACAACTTACAAGTTGCTCCTCTTTTAATTTTAATTTAATATAGGTAATTACCATAATATTTCATGGCTAGCATGGGTGCAATTAAGACGTGATAAAAGTTTTGCATCGCGCAGCCTCAAGAACGAGCCACGTGTTAAATGCGCCCCGTGCTAGCCCTTCGATGTAGTAAAGTTTAGATTATTCAGAACTTACAGTGTTGATATTATATCTATGTATTGCAGTTTCATAGATTAGGTAGGTACAGTCCCTTAATAAGTACTTTCGTTACCGTTAGTGGTTACCCAGAAGGGTTAAACATTGGTAAATACCTACATAGGCAAGCCAAATGCTAGAAGACTGAGGCTTACGTAAACATATTTCTGGGAATCAGAAATCCATTGATGAAACCGGACCGCGCAATCATATGGTTGACCTAACAAAGCGCTATTACACTTTGACAATGAAATGTGAAACCTGAAGTTATCAGTCTGATACACGAGATAGCATTATTCGTTAGTAGGTACTGCTGCTATAGGGATATGCTATAGTCCAAGTTAGAAAGATTTGTTTAAATATCGACCGATGTGATTGTGGAAATATGTTATTAGATTTAAATTTGTAGTGTGTTGCCCGTGTAGACTAGGCCTACCTACTACGTAAAAAGGTAAGAATATTTAAATTTCTGTGCAACTTTTTGATGAGAAATTTGGTTTTCTAAGGATCGACAAAAAATACCATTGGCCATTTTTGTAGAAAGTAACCTACCTAATAATTAAAGAACATTGAATTCATAATAATCGTGTTGTGAAACTGTAAAAGCTTTCTATTTCCGTCGGCTTATAAATTGAAACAAGTGGATAGATTAGCGCTACAGCGGGCTCCTGTAATCCGATTCTCTCGGAGATTGCCGATCAATTAGCTTTACACGTGTATTCTCTATTAATAGAAAACAAGTGACGATCCATAGAATTGGAATAGCCATGTACGTTTACAGGGAGGTTACTTTTGTATTTTAAATAATAATTAATGTATATAAATAAATAATTAATCTATAGATTTAGATGTGTGCTTTGGGAGAGGCCTACGTCCAGCAGTAAACTGATATAGGCCGATGATGATGATTACCAATAATGTTCAATGTAGGTAATTACATATTGAAATGTGCTTAGATCACTAGTGTTATCTCTGACCATTCAGGTGAGAAGGCATAAATTTACATTTAAATGCATATGTATGTATGCTTAGAGTACTAACTAACCCTCTGCATGTCAAACTGCTGCTATAAGTTATATCAAGAAATGAAGACATGGAATAACATAGAGTAGTTCACAGCAAACACAGTAGGGTGCAATGCTAAAGACCAATCATGCATGTACTTACTTTGTTTGTTCTGAAATATTCTAACAATCTACGGAAGAAGCTGAAGTTACGCAAACAAGACAGAATGTGAAGCTTAGGGTAATGTATAAACAACAGGAATGTTATGTACAGTATAAGGCTAATTCTATATGTAACGTTTTTGTTGTCTTAAATTGCTCTCCTCACTTCAAATGTCGAAAGAAGATGATCAACTCAAGACGAGGATGGAATGCAGAAATGGTATAACAAATGAAGATAGCGACCTAAAGGAATACGCGACTATGTGTTAATTATTTCTATAATGCGACTACTTATAATATACATCATTATTTAACTGTGATACTACTGTAAGAGAATGAGTTGAACTATGAGGTTAGATTACCTTAATTTTGCATTTGAGTCGTTTTAAATTAATGATTGAAGATGAGAAGGAAACATATTTAAATTTTAGTATAAATGTATTTTATTGGCTTCACTAAAATAAATTGGCACTAAATAACAAACTAAAGATAAACTTAATAATCAACATAATTACTTATAATGTATTAAATTCTGTAAATAGTAAAATTATTTAAAATATTTATTAACTTATAAATGC